>NC_089867.1:15897500-16165000 GCF_036373705.1 Amia ocellicauda | reverse complement strand
CAGCTTGAGGCAGACAGAACAAGCATTGTTTTTTCCCCATTATTTCTTAGGCATGCCCAATCAATATAAATATAGCTTATATATAAATCGGGGTACGAGGTACCTTATAACAAGTCATGCATGTTCAAAATTGTACATTGTATACGTCAAATACATAAATGTGAGCTTACTTATATAGCATCTTCAGCTATGAGCAGTGGATTACTGATTCTGAAATTATAACGTCTAATTACATAATTCTATATTTAAAAATGTTTTCCTGAATATTTAACGGTTAGGAAAGTGAAGTGACTGATTAATACAGCCACATTGTCTGCTGTATGACTATTTCAGGTGAAACATGTTACTTGAAAATCTTTTTACTTGATTTTTAATGATGAATAGACTAAACTGTTCTTAATCTGTCATGGCTTGCTTTGTGTGGTCTTTTCCAACATAAAGTGTGTATTGCCTCAGTTTCTTTTCTGATTCATTAAAAAACAAAACACAAACACCTTGGACTGTGGTTTTCAGTGTTACTTAGGTTTTAGCATTCAAGATGGATCTTGAACTCTGGGGGCTTATCTTAGAAGTTTGAGGCACCGCAGCAACGATACCTTGCAGTGGGAAAAGCGTCTTTTTAATGTGCTCTTCATTTAGAAACATGCAGTGTAATGTTTTCTTTCACATTTCATTACTTTTTATATCTAAAAAAAGTAATGTGTCTGTGCTCTCTCTTTTATGTTAGTTTTACTGAATCATTGTCAAGTACTAAAATAACTTAAATTGCCATCACTGCTGTGGTCATGAGAAAAAACACATCGACAGAAGTAGAAATGTATAGAAAAGCCATAGAATTAATTGTACAATCGACATTTTTAAATGAGATTAAAAATAAGATACAAATGACAGTAGTTTGGGCTTGCAGCACCCTAAAAACAGCTGTTGAAGTAGCAATTCAAATCTTCCAACATTCTCATCCAAGTCATATACATTAGCTTTGTACTGCAGACTCTTTGTTATTTAAACCAATGTCAAATGCAATTGCAGAACAAATGTGATTCTTGGTTGGAAAATACACTGAACCTTTGTTTCCATGAGGTACTACTACATATATTCCAAATGCTTTTAATTTTTGTGCTTTACATTTTTCTGCACTTCGTAATTGGGATGCAATAAAAAAAGTCAGTCATGTATCTGTTCTCTATTTTATGTTAGTTTTGCTGAAACTTTGTCAAGTATTTAATGAAATTGCAACATATGAACAGTATTACCCACCCACAATTAATTAATTAGAACGGTTTGCATTAACTAGTTAGACACCTTACATTTCTATTTTTAAATATAATCAGAAACAAAATAACAATTAAATTAAAATTGCAATTACTGTAATAATCAAAGAAGAGCACTCAATCAAAACGTTGATCTGCCTACGAATCGCTAATCTGTGGCCTGTTGCGCTTTACAGTATTGTCAGAAGACACAGTTTTTAAATCACAATTAAACAGCGTCGTGATTTGCCATTCGCGAGTGGGTCAACGTTTTGATTTGGTCTAGCCCCTAGTCTTGCTTTTATGAAAATAAATATAGATACACCGTCCATCTGAACCCCTTCACTGTTAAGGAGCCCCATGTGGCTGGTGCTGTCTGTCCTACGTGTGGGAGGATCTCAGTCTATCTATCTATCTATCTATGCAAAATTTAAAAATATGCATATTGCAGTATATGGATCAAAGTTGTGAACTATTGTTACTTGCAAACAATAAGCCGGGAGCCGCAATTAAGGCTTTAAACGAGACAGACGGCGGATACATTGTAGCAACGGCCCATGGCAACACTGAGTCCAGGCAACCGACCGAGTGCCAGTATAAGAATGCGCTCATGTCCGCAAACAGATCCACACCAGCAACCCGCTGCCATGGGCTGTGCCAACTCCAAAACCACCCCAGTGCAACCCGCTGCCATGGGCTGTGCCAACTCCGGCCCGGGAGCAGACACTAAGGTACAGTTCACTGCTGTTACCATGTGTTTGAGACTCCAGGGCTGCGTGTTTGTAGCTTAAGAACCAATACCAACAAGGAACTAAAGCTCTTTTTGAGGGTGTCCACATTCCACAGCCCACATACATATTGGTAATAATCACTGTTAAAATGGTCTCCGGTGTCCTGGTCCGTGTTGGGATTCATTCATGTGATTCAGTTGTTAAATAGCACTGGTAATCATGTATTATTTGCATGTATCTTATCTCCATGAAGTGGGCTAGTTAAGAGAGAGAGCGTCGTGTTTTACGCAGCGGAGCAGCAGCTGGTTTCACGCATTCATTATTCATCTGTTTTTGTGAAACTTTGTGCTGTAGGCTATTCATTTGTGTCGGTTTTATGTATTATTAAACGGGGTTTGATTCATCAGTGGTACATTTAGTTTTTCACCCCCCCAAAAACTTAAGTTCTGGCCTTGGCTACATTGTGTTGCGTGCGCAGCTACTGTAACACATACAAACTAAGTGCATTACTGTGTATGTACTAAATAACTATGTTACATTAATATTTGTGTTAGTATTGCTATTATTGTTGTTATTATAGTTATTTAATATTATTATACTGGTTATTTATTAGGAGGAGGAGGAGGACGATGAAAAGCTTGCATTTTTATTAAATTCTTTCATTTTATTAGTTTTGTGTGTACCTCTTCCATAGCCTATGATGTTAAACACCTTTTGAAATGTTTTATCAACTACCATGATGGTTTCTTTTATTTTTGTATGGAATTTCTTTAAATTCTCCTTAGTTTTTGACAGCTTTAAAATGGTCTATACATTGGGAGTTGGGACTTGTGAATTGATCAATGAAGTTGGTTTGATTAGGTAAGGTGATGTGAAACTGCTTTCCCTCCCAGTGAAAATGAACTGAATTTGACCCCTAAATAGTGGTTGTTTCATGAGAGATGTTCAAGATAGATAGTTTCCAAGACTACTGTTCAATGTAAGCTGCATGACTCCGCTGTCCATTGCAGATGTCTGTGGCAGAAGCCTCTCCTATGCAAGCACTGTGGAGGCTTGAATTCTACTGGGACTGCACAGATCATTAGTATATTTGACACAAAAAGAAGCTTATGTTGACAAAAGTTTTATAATATAATATATAATCATTATAATATTATAATAATTGTATTACAAATTGTGCATTTTCAATTTAAAGGGAGATGCCTCTCCAAATGCTAAACTGGGATCAAGTGCTAGAGGAGGCTCTGCAGTGTCAAATAAAACTACAGATAGTGGTGTGGGGCTGGATAGTGGGCACCTACCTGGAATAGTGGCAAGGAAACTGCCCCCTCTGAGAGGTAAGCAATACAAACTGCAGTGGGGCATCTACAAGAAGAAATAAGTCCACCATTGCAGTGTTAAATATGTTTGAGACATCTCTCTGATCAGAACACATTTTGTTAACCTTTGGATTGTACAGATAACCACTGAGGCAATTGCAAGACTTAAATTAAAAGGATAATTCAGTATCTGAAATCACATTCATATGGATGTACACTGGTGGTCAGAAGTGTGGGGACTCCTTTACATTTCCCTGAAATTCTATTCTGAAAACTGTACATATAGGCCTAAATCATTGACTTACACCAGTTACTCCAATTCAAATATCTGCTGCTAGTTATTTTAAATGGCACCTAAAAAAGTAACAGAGTTTATGATATAGCCTGCACGTCAGTGGGGCTCCAGTGAGGATATTAACAACAATCATATATCCATACGCACACCACACATAAATACAGTATTTGGAAGAAATAACAAAAAAGTAAATGTTCACATTCATTAACAGTTTGACGGGGCTCATCGTGTACATGGTGACGTAACATAAAACAACTGGAATTGATGCTAACTCATAATGACTAGTGGAACAGTTGTACTCTGCTGCTTTGGTTGAACAGCTACAGAATATATTTAGAAGTCAATGGTCACTACTTTGTTGTTTAATATGTACCCCCTTGCAAGACTGAGGGCTATATATAGCCATTCAAATAATAAGATTACATTGAGCAATGTGAAAAATTGTCTATGTGTCTATTGTCTAATAAATATTAAAACTGCTTTTCAAAGAAATGTTTGTGAAATGTTTAAAAATGCACAAACTGATGTGTCTGTTTCTTCCCCTTTAGCTGCTAAGAGCCCAGGCCTCTCGCAGGACCGCACTGAGAGACAGGACTCCTCTGATATCCTGGAGGAGCTGTTGAGTATAGGCCTCATCCAAAGCCAGGCCCGAATGGTTCGAAACGCAGAAGCCTATGATGTTACAGTGAGTACAAGTGTTTGATATTTTTACAATAACAATTCTGAGTAGTTAGTGTTTATATTATTCTGTGTTAAGTGGAGCTGTAGTCTAAGGCTCTATGGAGCTCAGACATACTCCTGACTTTTGTGTCATTTTAAGTGAACTTCTAACAAAAAGATTGAATATACTTGCTAGCATTTAAAAAGCAGTTAAAATGCCAATGGGAATGATGTGTCTTTCCTGACGTGATAAGAGAGGAGCTGACTTGTACCCAGACTATGATCAGAGAAATGCATGATGTGATAAAAACAGGTATTTTCCCATTGGAAAATGAACAGTGAGGTATGGTAAGGTTGGCTTGGGCATGCAGGATGCTCTCAGCTTCATAAAAAGGCTGCTGATAGGTGTCTGTGTTTGCATTCTAGTGCCTTTTCCACTTCATTTCCTCAAAAGCTAGATCATGCTCTCAACACTTTCCACAGAAGCCTGTGGGGGTGATTTGCAGCTAGGCCTGATTGCCACTGTTTTTTTTTTGTGTGCAGGTGGATTCCACATACAAGCAATTAAGGAGACCACCTCCTCGCCTGGAATCTCTGAAAATCAAGAATGAACAGGCCACTGTAAGCAAGGAGGACATTGACAGGAAGCTGAAGGCTGCGGAAGAAAGACGACAGGTAAAGTACTGCTGTTATGGAGCAGTCTATTAAAAAAGGAATTGTGAGATGGTGTGAGAAGTGTTTCTGAGATTGAACCTGCCCTTTGGTCCCTCTACAGAACAAGGAAGAGGATCTAAGGATGAGACTTCGCACTAAGTCAGCAAAGTGCCGTAATACTTTAAGGCAAGAGGAAGACCTCCAGCAAGAGACATTAGAAAATGCCACTCGTCCAGACCAAAAAACAAGTCTGGAAAAAGTACTATAACAGGAACCGCTTGTATTTAGCAAAAGACAGAACAATAAGAAGACTAATAACCTTGGTAATTGTCAGCCAACACTACCTTCAACAAGCCCAGAAGTCAGCAGAGGATACTGAGAATTACTTTAGCCCTTAAACAGGACATATCTATTTATTTTTTGGAATCGCCAATTATTTTTTGCATGTTTTTCTCCCCCCTAAATTGGGAATTGCCAATTATGCTCATGTATCTCGGCTAGTCACTATGAATCCCACATACCTTCCCGTGGGGATGGGAGAGGATGTACATTCAGGCTCCTCACGATGCCGGCTAAACAGCCTGCTGAGAGGTTCATTGCAGGAGAGGCGGACATTTGACTTACGGCAGGCTTTTTCAGGGATGCTGCATGTCTGAGAAAACGTCTGCCGGAAGTCAAATGTTGTGGCAGAAATGCCGCACACAATACCGGGTTCATTATTTATAGGGCCACGAAGTGTTGAAGTGGATTCAAGTAGCTCTGTGCCGGTAAACGAGTTAACGCCTCACTGTGGTGGCATGATTTATTGTCAATACAGGCTTTATAAAAATATAAAGCTGTGCTTAATAACCTTCAGCTGCGATAGAAACAAGAACAATTTGTGTTGTGAGACATTGGAATTTGTGTCTGTCAGGTTATTCACAGCTGTAGCATCAACACATGAACGAACCTCTGTGAAGACACTAGTGTATAAAAACATTGAGTTGCGGACATTTAAAAAACTATGTGGAGCTACTTGTTATTATTCAACATGTTGGAAAATATATAAAACTTATGTAGGTGAAACTTTTTCTGTCAAATACACTAATTGAGAAGTTTAATTACAGTCGTTCATAAACAAGTGCCAGGAGAATAAAGTGTCATTATAGTTTGACTCCTCATAGCCATATGTTGGTATTTTTGGCATGGAACCTCCATACACAATATAACTGAAAGTAATACAAATGTAACTAATTTACACATCATTCTTTTAAATATTTATTTAAATCTAAAAAGTGTACATCAGTGCTCCTTTTTAAGTCGGGATTATAAATCAGCAACTAATAACAAAAAAAAAATACAAAAAATGAAATGTAGTCATTTGCACATCTCTTTAAAATCTTTATTTTATTTGGCTCATATGTCTTTTTACAAACAATCTTTCACTGGCACAGCCCTAGATAAAAGTGTTGTATGGCGAGTTTGTTAATTTATCAAACATTTGTTATTTTGCCTTTGCAGACGGAGTTTACCAGAATAATGACACTTATTTACGAGTGAATTCACCTTCTCAATATAGCATGGATTTGATTGACACTGAACGACAACATTATTGTCTACGTCATTTCTGGCACGACATTTTAATTCCGGCAGACGTTTTGTCAGAGATGCAGCGTTGCTCTTTTTGTGATGTTACCACCCTTTTACTCCAGTTGTTTCAACTCCTCACTTTGCACCCCTCAGCTGTTAATACTGGGGTGGGGGGGGGGGGGGTGTACGCCTATGGAGGCAGGCATACATTATTGGGGGGGGAAATTTAAAGTTCTCTCAACATTGAGGGATGGGTACAACCCAATTGAAGTAACTGAATTTACAAAACAAAGTGGCTGTGCCAAAATGCTGCAATCAAAAGGAATTAAAGACCTGATATGTGATTGCCCCTTGTGTATAGAGTTCTTGTTCCACAGGGTGAAAAGTCAGCTGTGGTGAAGCTTATGCAAATATTATGATCATATTTCTAATGGTTGTGTTGCTATGCAGTTCTGATTTAGAAAGAGAAACCATCTGTACACATGCGAATTACTTAATTTACAGCAATATAAGGGAGGATACTAAAATATTTGTTTCTGCATGCATAAGAAGGAAATAAATATTCTTTAAAGAATCAGGAGAACTCCATGCATTACACCTAAAGGATTTATTTGATCTGTATTTTTTGAGCTGATAAAGGTGGAACTATTCCTGGGAACAATGTCTTTATTAAAGAATACATTATGAAAAAAAAAAAAAAGTTAAAATTGACTTTAAAGTGTATATAGCATAAAATATATAGCATTTTTAGTTAAGTAGCTGTGTAATACATTTTCTGTATGTGTGAATGTAAAAAAAAATTGACATGAATGTGCAGTAATATCAAATTAATCAAAGCATTTTTCCATTTAAATAATAAGGGAAAAGTTTTTGTAATAGCTTCACTCCCAGATCCTAGTAACCTTTACTTGATCTGACAAAACACTGAAAATGCAACTTTGCTCGACTTACTGTTGCTCTGGATTTTCTCCCTTACTGTCCAACACTGACCTTGACTGGACTACGACAGTCTTAATATTATTAGTTGCATTCTTGTAATGATTTCTAGGTGTGCTCTAATAATCTGGTTAAGGGGGAGGGGGGCATAAAAGGGTGTACATGGGATGTTGTGGGGGAAAACAAGGCCTTCTCGTCCTAATGAAGAGATATCTGCCCAGAGTGGGGTCTGTGGATTCACTTCAAAAGACTAATTTATAGAGTAACCAGTAGGCTGCCATATGGAAGGCCATGTTTTAGAAATGCTTATAAACTGAGTATTTAGTTTCCTTTTCCCCCCCCTTTCAGGCATAGATCTGGGAAACATTTTATGAAGTCCATACTTGCACTGTTCACATGTGTTTTCCAAAAGCAGAATTGTGCCTATACTCAAACATTGCATTGTCTTTAGTCAAGTGGTTGTGAAGCAAGAGAAGCTACCCAGTGGTTTTTACCAGTGAGAAGAAAAAAAGCAGGAATGAGGCCGGAAAGTCTGATCTAGGTAAAGCAATGCAGTCATCTGCTTATATAAGGGGTAAAATGGCAAGTAATTACTTCAAATGCATGTTCTTGAGTCTTAGGACAAATGGTTCCACCTCTTTCAATTTAAAACACGCCATTTCAAACCAAACCGGATTTGCGAATGGCTGTCCATTTCACAACGAAAACATCAAATAAAATAATGAATTCTGTTGCATTTCTATGGGAATAGCAACCCAGATTTCCTTTCCATCAAACAGAGACCTATTTGATTTCAAACCATTTCCCAATGAATGAATGCCACAATAATATGATTTATATATATCATTTTTATTTAACTGAGAGTATATACTATTGAGATTCTGAAATAATATTAATATCAAAAGGACCATTGCAGTTTAATTGTATAACACTGGAATTCCGCAAATACTTTACATAATCCAGTCACAATGAAAAGGCTCCTTAAAAAGTATATATATATTTTTTCATTATGTTTTTTCCCTTGTAAGAAATTGTTCAAGTATAAAAATTCTCAACAGTGTAAAATAGTCCATTTGATAAAGATCAACAATAAAAGCACAGATGTTCACACTTTACAAGACAATACATTCTAACATATAAAGCAGCATTTTGCAATTAATTTTATCATTAGTTTTGTCTGTTTGTGTGTGTGTGTCATTTTTCATTTCTAGGTTTCTAAACACGAGCAGAGATACATACCTTCTGGGCAACAGGCCTGCATTTAAAATGTTTAATAGAAAAGGCATTGAACTAGAAAATATTTAATGTCGTTCTAAAATTCAAAGGCAAAAATATATTGTACAGTGCACATACATTTTGGATCTTAAATAACCCTAGTCAACATTTTCGAATGAATATTAATTATACTACACCTAAAACCTATTTCATAATTTATATGCCATGAGATGAATACATAAGATTAATTTATACAGTATCACAGCTAAGTTTCCTTACTCAGTGCGCAACAACTTTCAAAATAAATATATTTTCTCATAAATAGTATTACAAATATTATAAGGCACAGTAAGAACCACAGACTAGTATTTAACCCTTTAAAACGTCAGTGCTGTTTTTAAACACAACAAGCGATTTCATAAATGTGTTTTCTGGGTGCACAGGAATATTTTTAACCTTTTAAGATGCAGCTGTATGGTAGATATACACATAAAAAAATTAAAATACAAATGGGTGTGTGATTATTAATGTTGAACAAAACAGCAGGTTTTAAAGGGTTAAGCTTCACATTTTGTTTTTCCTCTCTTGCATTTCATTCAGAAAGAAACAAAAAAAATGCTCTGGACAGGTGCAATAAATAGAAAGACAAGTCTGTTGTCGTCAAGGGCTGATCCTGTTGCAGAATTGGAATAGCTGACACCAGCAGTTAAAGTTTCCCAAACGGACGGGGAGAGGGATTAAAACGTGACAGCTCATCACATAAGCACAAGTGATGCGTTCTTTCCAGAGCTGTCTGTGTTATTGATTGTCCGGACAGCTGTTGCACCGTTTTTATTCCACATCGTTCGCTCCCGAGTTCCACTCATGCAGAGAACGAGAAAGAAAACAATGTTGGTGCCTTTTTGTTTTTTTTTGGTGCTTTACTTTGTTTTACTAGAGTGCCTTAAAATTGTTCGATGCCCTTTAAAGAGAGATATCAAAATGTCCTAAAAATAAAAAATAAATGCATAGGTCAAGATGAAAGCCATAAAGGACATTCAGCATTTGGAAGATGAAAGGCAGTTTTTTTGCTTACAATATGAGCTACAGCATTTTGTATAATTAGTTTGCATGATTACTTCTACTATTCCCTGATCTGCAGAGTCTTTAAATTAATTGGAAAATACTTTCTTTCCCTGATAACTGGAAAAAGGCAATGCAGTTATGAAGAATGAGAGCCCTTTCAATCATAATAATAAATAAACAAATAAATAAATATAAATAAATAAATGAAACTGGACTTTACTTAATTATAAGGGACAGTTATAACAGACATTTCTTTCCTCTACTTATTGTGTAAAAGATAGCACTATTTCCTTATTAGTATTAAACTTATGCAGCATTGGTTTGCTTTTACACAATTTGGAGCTCTGCTTTAGTAAATAAAATAAGAGTTAACTGAATACTCGTCTCTCCAGCTGCAAAAACAGTGAGACGCGTCTTCAGTGGTACTTCTGCAGGGCTGCACTTATTGTATTTATTGAGCAGTGAAAGTAGAGCTTCAGAATGCAATAAAGCAGTTTTTGTGTGTGTTAATTCAAATACTTAGATACTTTTCATTGACATTAATGATCGAACCTACTTATACAGCACAGGTGTTTGTTTTTGTTTCACTTTTTATAACTATCACCATGATAAAATAAAACAAAAGAAGTAATCTTCAGCTCCTTATTTCATACTGCCTTGCTTTTAGTATCACTGCAAGTTGTAAAGCTAAGGAATATGACCCTACACCTCTTCCTGCTCACAAGGCCATCACCATCGCTCTTATTCCGGAGGTCCAGCTGTTATTGCATGCGATCGGTCTGCAGTTGCTGTGGCTGGTACTGGCCAAAGGCAGCGGCGGCAGCGGCGGCCGAACCGGGAGCCGCAGCTGTCAGGGGCTGCTGGACTGCATAGCCGTACCCAGCCGTGGTCATGTACCCAGTTGCTGCCGGGGAAGCTGCATAGGGGTACTGTTCGTAGGCAGCTGCAGCTGCATTGGCAGCGGCAGAATACTGTGCATAGGCGGCACCAGTATAGTCGATGTACGGAGAAGTGGCTGCCGCTGCTGCGGCTGCAGCGGGCTGAACATGTGGGATAACAACGCTGGGCTGCACAAAAGCCTGAGGATAGACATAATGAGCAGGGATCCTGCAGGGCAGAAAAAATGGGTGTCAGCATTTTTAAAACACGTTCGTAACAAAAGGCAAATACAACATTCAGTAAAAAAAGAAAAACAAATAAATAAAACACCAAGTAGTTGTTATTAGAGACATAGGGTTGCCAAAATAGAGGTCTGTAAATATTCAGTTTTAAGGTTTCTGTACAGATCTGCTAATTCATTCCAATTGCATTTTTGATTTGTTGATATAATGGGGTCATTAACTTTAGTTTGCAAACTTGGCAGAGTGTTCAATTCCGTTTGCACATCACATGCATTTCATGTTGCTTTTGTTTGCCGCACTGTGCTGCTCCACTAAGATGAGGGATGAAAGATCATTGTGAAAATGTCACTGCCATTTTGACAGCTGGACAATTTTCAGAAAGGACTTGCTTGCCATTTACAAATGCTTTATCGAAGCATCTCATTTGAGAAGGGTATTGGATTGAATCACAATGAGGGAGGAAACACTGTTTCAGATGCCATGGGCAAATGTCATATAATTTATCCCAGAGAACTGAACACTGCCTTATTTGTGAACCAACATTAATTCCAATGCCAGTTCACATTTAATGTCTGATCTATTGTAAAAAAATAAAAAAATAAATCTTATTTTCACTGTATACAGAATGTCAAGTTTTATCAACTACCATAATAGTAATAATAGCCTGCACCACTTCATACCATCCCTTTTTTGGCAGATTTTAAAAGAATGAAGTCTTTGAATTCTGCTTGATTCCTGCCTGAAAAAGTATGTCTGACCTGGCAACATCCTAAACACACTTTCACAAACATGAAACTTCTGCCTACAAACACACTACATTATATTTGGTCCCAAACCCTACTGGTACAGTAGTATTTTCCCTACTAAATCTCTGTTTGCTATAAAACGGTTACAGTTTAACACTTTGGCATTTATTTTAGTTTGGACATTTTTTACGGGTTTCTTAAGACTTCAAATTTGAATTTCAACTTTTCCATTTCAGAACAACATCCACATTTTACCTATTTGTGTGGCTGATGGAGTCATTTCATTTAGGAAGCCTGAGAAGGATCAAGATTTCAAAACTAAAATTGAATGTTTTTGTCAGTGTGTTTTTGATTGTAAAAGCCTTTATTGAGCTACAAAGTGGTTCAACCAGTAAAGGTGCTTGATGCGAACACAGGTTGTGCTCTATAGCAGAGACATTGTGGGTTCGAGTTTGGACTAGGCCACTAGCTGACTGTGACAGGGAATTCCCCCGGCAGCGGGATGCAACTGGACTCATTCTGGCAGAGTAGGGTTTAATGTGGCCAGGGTTCATTGGGTCAGCTCTACAAAGGCAACTAGGGATTCGCCAGACGCCTACAAGCTGTTGCTGTTGGCAAGATGTTAACACAAGGACAGCACTGAACATAATTATTAAACAAATTGCTGCATGGAAGACCAATCTCGTGCGCTCGTAGTTTCTTTCCTTTCTTTTTTGCCATACAGGAAGTGATCAAATGACATCCTCACACCTCGAAGGTGCTATGCTTTCAGTGACACTAGAAAAATATAGTGATCACTCCAAATTAATTAACACAATTGTATCTGAAAACTTACACAACGATTTCCATTGAAAGCTGTATTCCTTAATTTGAAGGAAATTAGATGAGATGAAACCAATCTGGACTACAATGTAAACAATTGCTTGCTCCTGTATGGACTCCTAATGTGAAGAACACTGGGTGTTGAATAAGGTCTTGACCAAGGTGGTTTAGAGTACTGCGTATTGTGATGTGCATATCATTGCAGTGCAGACGATCTGACAAACAGAAGGCTTGATCTTGTCATGTAATGTTCAAAGATCAAGGTAACATTAAGCATTAAACATTCTTTAAGGATTTCCTCCGGTACAGAGCACTTTTAAAATGTCGAGTTGCCAGGCCCAATTCTCTTTTTCAGACTGTCAAAAAGCAGCAATGGAAAAGAGAGACTTCAAACAAAAATACTTGGTATGACAGGGCTTTCAGACAATTTGAAGCTTAGTGGTCTTCAAATTGTCTGAAAGCCCTGTCATACCAAGTAGTTTGTTGCTTTACCGCAACGAAATGTTCCTAATATTGTCTTCAATTTGTGTACAAGGACAGTACCTTTTTAATTAATAATTAACCATTAAGGTTTTAAAATATAAATAATTTACATTGTTATAAATTAGATTCCCCTATTTTGCTTAAATAATGGGGGAAACATGTTCTAATTGCACAAAGAAAATAAATGGAAGGGTCTTAAGAAACAAATTCTACAACCTGTAAAAATAATCTATTATGGCAACCCTATATAGTTTGCAGACTCAGCACTCCATTATGTAACCACATCTCCACAACCCCGATCACCCTCATTATAAAAAGACAAAATAAAAAAATGCAGGCGTCACAAAAATATAAAAAAAAGTCCACAAGTGTCATCAACAGCAGAACAACTCATCAAAAATAGATAAATATGAAACTCCAGTGCAGCTTTCACTCGGTTTAAAGTTGCTCCTGTGACATACACAAATGTACTTGACAACAAAGCAGTAAAACCTAGCACTTGTGCATCACAATACACTGTACACAGGTCATAAGCAGCGTTACAGTCAAACCTTGGTTTAAATTGCAGGCCCTCAATGTCTGCTAACTGACATACAAAAGACAGATGTTAAAAAATAGTTAGAGATTCCTAAACAAAAAAGTGACAAATCCCAGGGAATTGCACAACACAGCAATTAAAGATATCAAGCTTCAATGTACCGAGTAAATCAATTTACTTATACTGCCCTGGCAATTTCAATTCTGTATAAAGATATGGGTATACATAGTTATGGCCAATGCCTTTTTAAAAAGATAAGCTAATGGCTGAAATGGTTGTCAAAGAATATTATAAGATTGACTGATCAACAGGTTTTTGTTTTAAAGAGTTCAACATCTATAAAAGATGATGTAGGTAAAACAAAAAACAAGTGCGTCACAATTTTGTTTTCAGTTTGGGAGCAGAGTCAAGACCTCGCTGTAGTCTCTCATTTGTAATTGGATATGTTCATTTATTATTTATTTTTAAACCAGACAAAGTTTCCAGCTGAAGAACATTGAGAAACTTGTTTGGTAATGAAAGCTGTGGTAAATATGTTTTTGTTGACAACAAGTGCACAGTTTTAATGACAAGAAATACAGCTTAGCTTGGCATTTTACCTTGATATATTATAAATAAAATGATCGCAAGATAGATGGCTACAGGTGCAGCTTACAACCCCCTCACCCTTTTTCTTTTTGAGTGCTTAAAAAAAATACACAGAACCTCTGGGGCACAGGGAACAGGTGGCAGAGTGCGAAATTGTATCCGTCAGGCCAACTCGCATGAAAACTAAAAGCATACTGTCTGGCACTGTTCTTTAGCACCCCACTGACTGACAGCAAGGGCTGAAGCAGTGCTATTTTTGTTCCTGTGTCATCTGAAAAAAGACTTGCGATGGCTGTATAAGGTCAAAGGGAATATGTTCTCGTCCACAAGATATTGCCTGCATGCAATGGAATTCCTGTTCCACCATTAACCTCTTCCGTGCCGCCTTTAAATCCCTCATCTCATACGCACATCAGAGACATTGTCTGCGTCTCGTGCTGTCAAGCAGCTGTGGCTTTCAATTGAGCAGTTTAACACAGCCTTACTAGTGCAGCATATTACATTCGAGACTGAGAGGAAACTAACCGAATATTTGTTTTCGTTGACAGAAGAAATCTAACCTAGCGAAACCGTAAACAAAGCAACTAACGTGGAATTTTAGCATCCATCGTACGCAGAGACATGTTGATATATAAAACTGTGGTATAGATGGGTTTTTTAACATACATTTAGTTTTGCTGCAAATAAGGTTTACACTGTTACAAAAGTAAGATTACAACTTTCCATATCAATACAGACTTACAAAAGGGGTGTAAATTACTGCTTTAACCTCATTATTAGTCACCTTTCATGTGATACTGTGTGCACCCCAGTGTAAATATTTTCAAAGCTGTTCAGTAGTCTTTAAAGTTCAGAGCTAAATAAAGATGTTTTGCCAACCACATGACTAATCTCTGGGGTGTAAGGAAATATTCATCCTCTGAGTTTATAGCCCACCTGTTGTTTTCTGCCGGCCTTAATTAATCTATTATTTAGCAGCGTAGAACAGATCTAATTTTCCAAATGAATGTGAGGAGGGAAGTAGTTTACTGAAACGTACCAGCTGGTGATTAATCCTACAGGTTGGACATTTCAAATAAACAAGGTTTATTTTATTTATGTGGTTGGTTTAACGACCTTTAAAATGGTTCAGTCATCCTAAATTGCTCTGAAACTACATTGTTACACACAGCTGTATGTTTAGTGTTTTGCTGTGTACTGAAGCACGCTGTACAACAGGGCACTTTCTGGGGGGTACTACTTTGGAGGAGTTATGTGGTTTGCCTGCCTTTTAACACGGTAACAAATATTTTTTGTAAAAAATCTATGAAATATATATACATACACAGAAAGCCTATTAGGTAGCTAGGTACCCTGTTAGTATCCTACATTGTTAGTTGAACAGAACTGATGGAGAATACCACCACCAATCAGTCTGCGTTGTTTCACCCTCTCTCGTTCTCCCTCACACACACACACCAAGTACACAACAGTGGGATGTATTTATCCAAGGTAAAACATGGCTGCCAAGACTAAACTTTTTTTTTTTTTTTTTAAACTCATAAATACCGCCTGACAAACAGCAGAGCTACATGAACTCTCTGGTACTGTTACTTCTTCAAAGTCTACCATATAGGGTTGAGAAAACAGAGGGAGACTGAAGTAGATATTTTGCACAGAGAAATCAAGGGGAGGCCTAGAAGAAGCAAAGCATTGCCTTCTAAGGAGGCGGGAGAGGAAGCATGTAGTTAATATAAAGAAACAAACCAACAACAAAAGAAAAAATGGAAAGAGAAAAAATGGCAACATGCAAGCAATGAGTTGATTTTCTTTTGTCATAAAATTCACGCAAACTCAGCACTCACTCCAACAACAACAAAACTTGTTAAAACAAAAACCAGAAAAACAAACAAACAAACAAACCCCAAAAACAGGCTACAGCAGGAAAGCAAAAACCAAACAAAGACCCTTTGCTCCCCATGGCAAAGTCAACACTCCTCAACAAAAAAGGAAAACCCCACAAATCCTCAATACAGCTTTTTTTTTTTTTTTTTCCAATTAAATGAAAGCACACAGTTTAGCTATCAACACCACTTCATTACGGTAAAAAAAGCACACACAGCTCTATTGACTATTAAAAGAAAAAAACATACATGCATCGTTAATCACCATTTTAGCTTGTTTGTGTGTGTTTGAGTCTACTGGTAACAGTTTAAGATCTGCTCAATGCGGAACACAGCTATTCCACCTCATATCATCAAATCCTTCTCATGACATCAGTTATCTTAACTGTAAACGACCCTGTCAGATCAGAAAGAAATAGATAACATTGAGTCAAGCTTGAGAATGGGACACAAGTGGACTTCCACAAAAATCACACCTCTCTGTACTACAAAACGTTACTGTGACTTGGTGGTCATTATGTCAAGGATTAAGTTAATAGAAAAAAACAGTACTTGACTCAAGTACATCATGACTATAACATTTCTGTGTTGTTAACCAAAAAGCAGTATTAAAGGGGGAAAACATTTATGAATTTATCTGAAAAGGAAGTCAAGATAATTAAAAAAAAAAAAAAAAATTCAAGTACTGTTTATCCTGATAATACAATGTTGACAATACATTACAATAATACTTCTATAGGCCTATATAAACAGCATCATTCATACTTAAAGAAAGAGATTATCATACCCATACGGTCTCTGGATGAATGCAGGGTGGATTTGTTGAACACCAAAGGTAAAACCTGCAAAGAGAAGACAAAAAATATATATTTGCTTTCAAATGGTAGTCACTGTACCTAATTTAAAAAATGTATTAAAGAAAAAAAGTCTTATCCAGGAGTATGACATCTAATCAGATGTACATAGATATATTCTATGTCAAATTTGTAACCATGAATCAATAGATTAAGTCAATCTATTGACAAAATATTTAACTCTAAACTTTATTATTTCTTCTGTTTTCTGCACAAATGTTTCCTACCAAAATATTACTGGAATTCTATGTAGAATTCTAATGAATTCTTATTTTGCATGATGATGCGTTCTGAGGAAGCAGACAGATAAACATCTTTCGGTTTTGTTTTCCAGTTTGACTTCAACGACAAAATCAAAAAATGCTACATTTTATGCCTAACTGTTACACTCTACAGAAGAGTGAAATGTCTCTGGCATCCCAGAGGAAGATATACTTTAAACTTGTCTCAAAGCCAGGGGAGGATTTTCAGTGGATATTCCTTGTGGTTACTTTCAATGGAAACATCCTTTAAATGCCTTGATATAAACACATTAAAACACTCTTGATTTAATATATTTTATGAAGTATAATCAAAAACAATTTTAAAAAGGAAAAATAAAATAAAAACAATGGTCCTTTACAAACCAAATCTTCTCACCTGGTTGCATTACCCTTGGTTTGGCACCTAAGTATGCCAGATTTACATTTGCTTTCCTGCCATCTATGATAGGATTGGGATCCTTGCAAGCCCTTTCAGCTGCAGCTCTGTCAGCCATGGTGACCTCAAAAGACACAAAAAACATGACATGGACCAGACTGTTCCCTGAGACAACACAGCATTTATTAAATACTACAGACTGCAAAATCAAGTCCTCATTTCACCCTATTTAAATACACCTATATACACTCACAGTTGCCAGGCACATTAGCATTATCCTACATACTTACTACTATATGGCTGAACAGAAAATACATACCAAACAAAGTACTTGTTTAGATGTTACAATGAACACTGCTTTACTTTCTTCCACTTCAGGCACCACAAGTTAAAGCTACATAAATCATATGGCAACATGTTTTATTTCATTTAAATCCTATGTAATATACATATGAGATGCAGATCAGAAAAGAACAGGGTTCTTGGAGTGGCCATCAACAGACTGAATGAAACACACAAACACTTTAAAAAACGACTTACTGACAAGAAAGACAGCAGTGCCCTCAAAAACAGCTCTTGTCCCGTTTAAGGTAATACACAGAGCACCTCATTAATGAATCGCTCAAAAGACACTTCACTGAAGGTTATCTGCGCATAAACAAGGGAGAGCGCTTATGTGGAATTGCGGCAGGTCATGGCATGCTCTGAAGATGGACAGCTTGACCGCGACTTTAAATAAGTGTCCAGGTCTAGTTTGTCCCGTCCCGTCCCCGCGGACCGGGTCAGTTCTCGGAGGCGCCGGCCTGTCCCGCGGGCGCAGTCATAGCGCGACACCCGGTAAACACTTACGAATCCGTAGCCGCGGGACTTGCCGGTCTGCCGGTCCGTGATGACCACCGCCTCCTCGATCTCGCCGAACACCTCGAAGTACTTGCGCAGGCTGGAGTCCGTGGTGTGGTACGGCAGCCCCCCCACGAAGATCTTGGTGTAGGTGGTGTCCTTCTGCGTCGTGTGCATCTTCTCAAGAGCCCAGTGCAATGTGTGTGTGTGTAAAGGGGGGTGTCGCTTTTAAGAAAGGGAGTGGGAAAACACTCGAGGTAGGTGCGTTTTCAATCGTCCGGGACGAGGCTCGCTGTGCTTCTCTTTGGTTCTTCTGCACCGAACTGCCCTGGCTCTCCCCATCCCACTCAATGCGCTCCTGCAAACCCCACCCAGCCGTGTGACACCCGAGAGGGGCTCCCCGCCCACAGCACCCAGTGGAAACCCCACCCGGCGTGACACCCGAGAGGGGCTCGACCCCAGTCCGCCCCGCTCCCCGCCCCCCGCGGCCCCCAGCTGTTGGGCGACACGGGAGCCCCTGTGATCCTATGGGAAATGCTGTTAGTTGTGTTGGGCTGCATGGAAAAAGTCAGTCCGCTTGAGTTTCATTGAGTTTCATTCACAAGTGTATCTATCTATCTATCTATCTATATATATATATATATATATATTTGTTTTCGGCGTGCTTTGTTTAAAGTCTACCATTGTTGAACCTGTGGGCCTGCCTGTGTTAACAGATATTGCTATGTTGGATAAATACTATGTGGAATTGACTAGTTTTCTTTCAACTTGTGTAGACCTCATCTAAGATAGCCTGCTTAAAACAAAGAAATGATCCACAAGACTGGACAGGTCAACAGAAAATAGATGATCTGTCTGTATAAAGGCTATGCAACTCTTATATAAACGTGTAGTCCAATGTAAGCTAGAGAGAACTAAGAAAGTTAATGAAAACGTTTTTTTCTGTTGAGAGAAAACAAACAAACAAATTCATATGTGGGGGGATGTAAGCACAAATTCAATTCATTGTTAGTGTTAAGTCGCGAATTAAAGGCGACACAGATAATACATAATTAATACTAATACATTTTAGTTTTTTTCTTCTTCTTCTTCTTTCTTCCCCGGTCGGCTTTAATAATAGGACACATTCACTTAATTAGCTGTTTGTCATTAATAGTTCCATATATACAAAAATATACATTCCATAAAAAGATAAACATAATTAATTGCAAGTAGTAATATATATTATATTTTAGTAAATTAAACATTTATTTTTGTCTCTATTTTTAAACAGCCATATTTAAAAAAATATATAAAAACATGTATGAATCACCTAGATTTTCTTTTTTATTCCCTCAGTAAAATGTATAAAGATATTGGAGTAGAGTATAGGACCCTGGACTCTGAACAAGAGTGTTGAGGGTTCAATCCCAGGTAGAGGACACTGCTGAAGATTGTAGATTATGTAGATTTCTGCAGTAAAACTCCAGCTGTATAAGTGGGTAAACATAATGTGATATGCTGTAACAACTGCAAGTTACCCTAATAAACTTTGCCAGTATCAGAAATAGTTTAAAACAGTTTTCCTCAGATCGCATCTGATAGACTTCAGTCTTTCTTTAAAGTAAATGTATTCAAAAGCCACAAATCATCATAATTACGTTTACATTTTCAAATTAATTAGAACTTTATATGATTTCTTTATTATGCCTTGTTTTAGTTTAACTGGAGCAGCTACATAGACACCTGCAGGAAAACAAATGAATTACAATGTAATCATGAAGGCAGGACAAATGCCTAATTATTAGTACTCATGTTTGAATTTGATCATTTAAATGCATAAACAAAGCTGCATTTAATACAGGGAATTAGACTAGCTTTAGCAGAAAAACACCTAAGTATTGAAGGAGATCAGAGAGATATAATAGCTTCTGTCTGGCAAGTGGTTGGCTTCTGTATTTTCTTCTGAATTATAGGAAGCTAGTGAAATTGTCTTTTGTGCTTGTTAATTTATATGTTAACTGCAGAGTTTGCACCAACTGACGACTGAAAATAATGCAACAAGGTGACCATTACAATAGTCTTATCTAAATTTAACAAAGTAATGGATTAAACTTTCCCCTGCAGTCATATCCAAATAAAGCATATTTAAGCACTGCTTCTAAAATGGAAAATACAGGTCTGGAAAAGAGTTTAATATGTGCTTTAGAACACAATTCATAATAAAAAATATTAGTTTTTCATTAACAGGACTGACATGAAATCAGCATTCCCTGGGTTAAAACCTACTGCAAATTGTTAAACATCATTATAGTGGTGGATTGTAAAAGCTTAGTGTCTGTATCCATATGATGAGTGCACAGCGGGGGAGGGGGTTGTCACATTAAGGTATGTTGGTTTCCTGATTGGTAGACGCATTTTGCAGCAAAGCCTGATAGGGTGTGGTACAAATGGGAATGAAAGGGGCTGGTGTCAATGAAGTCACTGGGGGGAGTTGAAAAAAAAGTTGCTGTTGAAAAAGTGAGAGCGCTCACCATGTGGTAGACAATCGGAGCTCTAAGACTGCTGAATACTGAACATTATACTTTGTACTCCTTCATCACTGTAATCCTGGGAGTGACCATAACAAAGCTGTTCAAAAGAGTCATGGAGTCACTGTAAACTGAAAAGATGAACTCTTGTAACAGAAAGATTCCTGAATGAGAATAAAAAATACAAGAATAACCTCTTCAATTTTGTATTGGACCAAATAGTTATGATCTTGCTGGCTTTCACAGGGTACAACAATGAGATGCAGAAGAAATCTTTCTATGACCCGTTTCTAGAGAGTGTGCAACACCTAATTGAAGGATGAGACTGGCTGCCAAGAGAATCTTCTTTTTCTGATAGAAAGAACAAGCGTCAACCAGGTTTTAGTGAAATTGTGTGACAGTTAGCCTACAGTGAAGAGGGATGACAGTCCTAGTGTCTGGGGCAAAATGTCAAATAGTTAAATCACTGAATAATATTATTGCCTTAAAGTGAAACATCTTAAATCAGTGAATTGGACAAAAAATCAATAAGTGTGACACATTGTGATATATATCTAAAACATAAAGCTATTATATATAAATAAAGATATATACATATTCAGTGCCTTTAACTGTGATTACAATAAGAACATGTCTGTTACAATTGTAATATATCATTGGATTGTATTATGTTAGAACATGGTTATCAAAATGCTTGGGTATCAGTCAATGAACTGTGTTGATAGTCACAGGAATATATGAGGGTTGGTTCAAATAATTCTCATTGAACAAACAATATTAAATGAACACCAATATACCCCAATACAATAACCATATCAACACTCTTGTGTAAACACTTATATGGCTTGCCTTTTAAATGTATTTGAATACTTGTTGCATCATTGTGACTCATTGTCCTGCCCCAAACTCAAGCCAACAGAATGGTTGATTATGTCATTAATACTGTAGAGCTTAAACAGAGGTCACAACACTGCAGATAATGTTGTTGTGATGTATCTGGGAGTCTACAATTTGAAGTTGTCAAAATGTAATTTAACTTAATGTTAAATGTTAAAATGTGGGGATCACACCATTATATTGTCATCTGGGGTGATCCCTCATCTCAAACAGAGGAAACTATGTAGGGATTTGAATTCGGTATTCACAATTCTAAATGGGATATAAAGCTACCCAGAAATACTGGTCCAAGCTTAATATTTATATGTGTGTCTGGAAATTCGGTTTGGTTATATATTTAAGACTACAAATCCAAATGAGTAATATGGGCCAGATGCCCCCCCACACATTTGTAAGAACTCTAATGTTATAACGAGAAAACCTGATCTGGAACGCAGTAAATTATGTATGCCTTTTCTCTATAGAATAGACGACTATTATAGACAGACTTTTTATGCACTAGAAATGTGAGAGGCTGTCTCTTTCAAACCACATGCCCCAGGGCTCTGTCAGCTGCATCTAACTAGTTTTGTATTGGATCAAATCATTGTTGTGTGAATAAACCAGGAGTAGACAACATGACAATTTACCAACTGCTACTAGCATCTGAATTAGGCAACTTGATCAACAAGTTTATCTTGCGAGTTAGTTATTTATTCATAAAGTGCCATATGCCTATCACGGTAAAGTGAAGTAGATGTAATGAAGCCAGTCATCGAATTACTGCACACAACAAAGGAGGCCTGATTATGTTGCTCTCTTTGCTGACTCTTACCTTTGCTTGGCTCTTTTGTAACAGCCATGGGGGTTGGGGCGGATGGCTGACAGAGGGCTTAACAGCACTGACGTTCCAATTAGGTCAGTCATGACCAATAGAAAAACGCAGAGGTAAGTGATCTGAATGCAGCTTCTGTAAAGATCTCCAATTCACCAAAAGCGTGCTCGAAGTCAAGTGTCATGAGATATTTTTTTCTTTGTTTAATCCTAGCCAGAATGTGAACTGGGGCTTCCTGTCGGTCTTAATTCGAGAAACTCTTATTGTATTCAGACTTTTGTAAATAAAAGGGTTAATTTAATATCTCAAATAAAATAAAAAATGTGCATATGTAAGTTTCATATATGCAATGATTTGATTATGTTTTATATTCTTTTTTTATAAGAATTGTTTAATAAAATACTACATGCCAGTCACCAATTTGGAAATACTAACTGGGTAAGAATTGCTTGCTTTGCTGTCATGTGTTTAAATTATTAAATTATGTTACTTAAATAAAACATAGCACTGTCCTCTGTATAATCTTCCAGTGCCTTCCGGGATCCCTTTTCCTATTAACAAAAGCATTCCTTCGTTTGGTTACATAGTGGACAGTTTTACAGATTAACATCTTGTTTGTTTAACTTTCATTGCAAAATCTACATCATTAACAAAACAATATCTGTCCCCTTATTGTGAATCCATTGTGCCAAGTATCTAAACGCTGCTCCTTCTAATTGTATTTGACTTATAATTTGATGTAATGGTAATCAGTATGTAGATGATGCAGTCAACTTCTGAAATAACAAAAATACATGATATGAATTCCTTAAAATCAGCAAAGTCCAAATTACACTATATGATATCATAAAAGATATGCAGACACAGTTCAGTTGGGAAAGCAAACATGGCTTTCAATACACACATCCTTTTAAGATAATCTACATCCCTTTGTCTTACTGGCCATGTTGAGGTGTCCTCTGGTGAGAACATCCAGCTGAGGTGTAGCTAAAGATAGCTGTCTGTGTTTCCAGTGTATTTAGGAAGAAGCAAGCTCACCGTACAGCAGTATTCATATTGCCTAGGGATGGAAATACATTTTACATATTGTTAAAACGTTAATGTGTGTCAATTAAACATTTAAATAACAAGTATCCCCCAGCTTCCTCCAGTACAGGGTGATGAGCTGGAGGCCAGCCCAACGTACACAGGGCGCTTCAAGGCCAGGCACACCCGGGACGGGACACTATTCCATCCCGGGCAATGAACACACTGAAAATGCAAAAAATACAACAACAAAAAACACTCAAACGACTACAGGGCAATTTGGATTATCTCAAATAACAAATCTTTGTCTCAGCCAATTCCACCACACTTTAAACAACACATACTGTAGCACAGTGCAACACATGCATAGTAAGACAGGAATAAAACCACACGAAAGGTACAATGAAGCTGTGCTAAAATGACCCACAAAGTCATGGGGCACTGCTGTAGCAATTGTTTTTTTTTCTGTAGTAATACCACAGGACGTGTGCATTAGGGACTGGCACATATAAACGGTATGTATCTTTGTGTGTCGTCTGCCGCTCTTATTTTCAACTGAAGAGGCGTGGTCGCTGTATGACATCACGCACAGGTCACACCTTCATGTGGCGCAGATTTCCGCAGATCTGCGCAGATTTGCAGAATCTCTCCAATCTTATTGGTGTATCAGCGCAGATCCGTGCAGAACTGCGGAAATGTGCGCTACACGGACTCGACCTGTATGCACTGCTGTCTCCGCGCATTGGATAAGCGCGTATTCGTCCTGGAGCAGCAGCAGCAGGCAAAGTCCATCTTGCACCACATCAACATCTCGGAAATCAAGCAGGTATCGGCACTTCTGCAGCTCTTTGAAATATATAGCTGTCCAATAAGCATGATATCAAACTGTTTGTTTTGCTTTATTCACACCAATAAGTGGTATTTTTTAACAAAAGCATTTTAACATTGCATTGAAGATGATGCCATGATGCACACGCTGACTCTTGTGTTTGCAATTGGTTGCTTCATGTGTAATCTGGACGGTGATTGGTGAGTGGAGCTGTCAGTCAGCGGCAGGGAGGGCGGTGTTAAGAAAGCGTAGTGTTGGCATTTGGCAAGAAAAATATTAAATCAACTGCGCAGTGACGCACAACTTAATTAGCGTTCATAATATAAGAATATTGTTTAAAAATGACAATGAGCCCAGACGTCGTTCTGCCTGAGGGATTTGCGTGTGCATACATGATACATGCGTGTTCAGTGTTTGTGATCCAGAGTCTGTTTACTCTATCGGAGCCGGAAGGGAGAGAAAACAGTTTCATTAACTCCAAAAACTGCAATATCTGAATTTCTGTATCAGGAATCTCAGTGTTTCGATCGGTGATCGGAGGATAATCGTGCATAATAACAATGACGACAATACAAATAATATCGGTTCATTTTGTCGTCTGAATTAGAAACGATATTTAGTAGGTGTTGGTCCAGATGTTTTCTGTATTGCAAATGCAGCAGAGCATGGATGCCCTGAATGCGCCGTTTCTGATCTCATGTGCTGCTGTTGAAGATGCATCATAAAGAAAGCAAAAGCCGTCACATGGAGAGGTTCTAGACAGGGCTGGATGTTGTTTAAGAAAGCTCAAGATCGTCTGAAATTGTATGAAAAATAACACTGTATAAAACACTTCCCTGACTACTGCATCCTGAAGCAATCTATCCCCCATCTCTCTCTCTGTTGATTTTTAATGCCTTTATTCTCAAAAACCAAGGCAAAAAGGTGCTCCATGCAAAGCAAAAACAATAAAAAGCAGCAACACAGTGCAACAGAGTAAAAACAAAAACAGCCAGTAAAACAACGGAAAAAGTCTATCTATCTCTTTCTATGCACCTATATATATGTGTGTGTGTGTGTGTGTGTGTGTACATCATTTCTTTAAAAGGTTTATTAGTACTATTAGTTACTTTGCTAACAAAGTTCCAGTGGAAATGATTAAGTATTTTACCTGTTCAGGGGTTATGTTACTTATTACCACGAGGGGGCAGTATATTCTTATAGTTTGCGAATGAGTGCATTGCCTTCATTGGGAGAGAAGACTGTAAGCAAACCAGTTGCTGCTACATGTTTGTTAATAAACAAATTATCTTTATGAAATTAATACATATTAAAAACTACAACAATGTGTATATATACTCATCGTACATGACCTGTTCTAACAAATAATGTAATTTGAATAATTTCACACATTTTGTTTCTTTGTATACTCACATTAAGTTACACTTTGAAATAAAGTGTTTTCTGTACATACATAAGGAAACGTACTTAAGTGAAGACTAGTGTTTAAGACAGAGGTGTACCCCATCTTTTCTTTTACCAGCTTCCTTTGGTTTATTTTGGACATCTGAGAAAATCATGGGAAGGAAAGATGCGACTGCTGCCAGGCTTCCAGTTGATCAATACCGCAAACAAATCGGTATGTTCATGTCATTGCTGCTTGGTAACGTGTTTATAGTGGTTGATAACATGTTTCAGAATTTGAAAATTCTTGTGACTGAACGCTTAGATAAGGAAACATTACAACTAAGTGTAACTTTAATAAGAGATCCTTGGTCCTTGATCCTTAGCATGAATTACTGTATAGAGAGAATGGATAAGAAGGAGTTCACTTAACCTGAACACAGAGTCCAATTTGCATAGTGGTCTTTGTTAACTGTTTTTCAGATAAGACTGAGTGGAGAGCAGCTTCTCTTGTGCTAGTTATTTATTACACTAGATGTAAATAAAATAAAGTTCAGCAGAGGGAAAGAAAGGATATCTAGAGAAGTTCACATTAAGCTTTGCTTGTGGTGATTCATATCCATTTAAGATGGTATGACTGAAAGCTAGAATGGAAGAGAGAGGAAGATCAAAAGAATAAGATAGTCAAAAAGAGAAACCCTGATACCCTCTGATCCTAGCACCGATGCACGACTGTGAATCCTTCATTGCACGCTTCAGGCATTTGTCTCATCCCTCCTGAGGACGTCGTAGCAGTGAGCCAAGTTCAGTAACTGGCAAAAAAGTGGGAAAATAATTGGACATGCTGTTAAAATTCCTTATCTGCTCTGGGTAGACATCAATATTGATGGCTTCATTGATCATTACAATCAATACAATCATCATCATTGTATTTCAGGAAAACAGGACTATAAGAAAACCAAATCTGCCTTAAAAGCAAGCAGATTAAAAGCAGAAGCTAAGAAAAGTGCCCTGGGAATACGGGTAGGTGCTGCTTTGATATATGAACTGAATTCATAAAGCTATTTACATTTGTTTTTGCCAATGAGGATATTTTTAAGTGGTAATCTAAGAGTTAACAACAGCAAATCAAATGTTTATTTTCAATGTTCTAAGTCATGCAACTATATTTTGGCAAATTATAAACATCACATTATACAGATTGTCTTTCCTGCCCCCCCATTTATTTAAATAAGATTTTATTTTGTGATTTCAGGATATTGTTCTTATCCTCATGGCTGTGCTGGTATTCCTGGTGTCTGTATATGCTTTTTTCTACCTGAAATTGACCACAGAAATGGACTTGGACCTGGATGTGGAGTAAAAGCCGCCCTCCTTGAATGCTGCCTGGCTCTCAGCAGACTCCATCGCCCCCTCGGTCTTGACTGGGCAGAGCCAGAGGAGATGAAGACTCACTGTCCTTTTCAGAGTCCCAGTGCATCGCGCTTCATTCACCACGGCTCATAAAAACAGGCTCCCTGCTGTGTGGCCTACCACACTTCCACTGCACAAGAAGGGCTGCGCATGGTGGATGGGCATCATAAACATCTGACCTAAAAGGGGAATGAAAGAATGACCGGATCGACAGGGACAGCAATCAGACTCGCAAGTTACAGACAGTAACTGCTCTGGACGGCATCGGTAGTTCTGTGTTGTTTAGGGTGTTCATGATGTTTAATCACTCAGAAGCACCATTCCACTATATTTGTGTTATTCCAGATATTTTTAGGTGGCGTGCAATCAAATGTTTTCAAAACCAAAAAAGCACAATCTCATTGTCCTGATTTGGTACTGTTATATTGTGTAGGGACTTACGATGCTGATCTATAACACATTGTCTTACTTTCATTTAATTTCACATGCTTTGGGAACAAAAATAATGAGGAGTGAAAGTTTTACCTGCAAAAACAATAAGTAGTGTATGGAGAAATTTTCTATTTCTTTGGGGAAAAAAAATGTGTCTTTAACCTTGAAATTATTTCTTTATAATATACGAAAAGGGAAGAAATTATAGCAATTTTTCAAATATGGGCTTTTGTTTAATGGGGTATTGGGACTCTGAGAGGAAAACTTTTGATATAATTCTGCGGTTTGTTAATTAATACTGGAAAATACAGCCAAGAAAGAAATGAATAAATAATACATAGGTAGAAAAACTACCTTTACTTGTTATCTTTGCTAAAGGTCATTGGATCTGACAGGAAGTGAACTATAGTAAAAATATATATTCATTTGTTTCACTGTAGAAATATGCAAATCTATCGCTGTAAAGCAATCTCCGTGCATTCCTCTACACAAACTATACATTCAGGGATCCTACTCATGCAGATTTGACTTCTGATCGTGGGCTGATTAAACGGGTCTCCAGTTCCAAGCAACACTCTGATGAATCGAGGAGATGTTTGAGAGCTGCTGGTAATACATTAATACTGCAGACGTGGTGCTACATGGCAGAGACACAAACTGTTTGAAGGAAACATAATGTAAATGTGAAGCATTTGTTTAAACGTACAATTGAAATCTTTGTATTTTAAAAATTGATTAAATTGATTCGACACACAAGGTTGATGAAGTTCCCTTTGACTGTTTATAATGAACTACACAACATTCATGTTCTACTTCCAAAGTTGATAACGCATGTAAATATCAGTTTTGAGGACAGATTCCCTTTCACATACCACTGCTAAAGACGGCATACAAATGTTCTACATATGGCTCTGAAAATCTGGTTGCTCTGGAATGTGCGTCCTTATCTGCCACATAATAATAATAATGATGATAATAACAAATTAGATATTAAATCCTGCCTGATAATCTCTCTGGAATCTGGACGTCCAATCTGCCAAGGGGTTTTTTGGTAGCATTATTATTTTAAAAATCTGTCTAGCACAGCTTGAGAAGGCAGAGAAACATTTTGTTCTGATTTGATTTTTTGTTTCGTTTTGTTAAAAGCTAATCTTAATGGGCGTACACAATATAGTTGTCAGATTTAAACCTCAATCTCAGGAGAATAATTATTCATGTAATAAAAATCAACCAAACAATTTAGCTTTAAAATGAAGCTAAGATCCAAATTAAGGATTATATTACTGTTCCTAACCAATCTGTTTCTCAGGCCTATTTTGAGGCTTCACTAACCTAAATTGGCAGCTGTTGACACAATCATATTTGCACTTTGTTGGCATTGGTTTTAGCAATATTATAATATCCAGGGCAAATAACTATGGTTACAAGATGTCACATTATTTTGACATACAATTACTTATGTATAAAGCTGGATTTTTACTGGAGCAATCTAGGTACAGTACCTTGCTCAAGGGTACAACAGCAGTGCCCCCAGCTGAGACTGACAACCCTCCACTCCAGAGCCCTGAGCCCTGAGCGCTTCTCCACACTGCTGCCTGGTACATGTGCTTTACCATGGTGTTTCATAATTTGTATTGTTTTTTTAATTATATATATATATAGAAAGGTGCCTGTACATGATTTTGTTGCAGTATTGTAATCACTGCACTGCTAATCTGCTGGACCAGGTTCAGAATCACCCTGAATGAACCATCTACAAAAGGATATAGCTTAATGTATCATATATTTAGAAGTTTGTTTAATATGCTTATTTAGATCAATCTTGTTCTCAGTAATCTCTTTAATTAGCAGTTCAGGACCTTACTCTAGCAAGCTTACTCTACGGTAACCTCATTATAACTCCCGATTGAATTGACCTAAGATGACCAGTTTCTTGTTGTCAGAGCGCTTGTGTAAAGGTTCTTTACAAAGTACTTAACCTTAACAAAGACCTGGAGTGCACACCCGAGGCAGAGAATATCTGAAGAGGACAAATATACAAGTTCTACACTTTACACTGAGCTCATCCGACCACAGTCCAAAATGCATTTACTCACCATTATAGATACCGAAAAGATTTTGTAGGACATGAGAGAACTGTTGCAGTTCTATATGACCATTTTGAGAAAACAGATGTGAGACTGACAGTTACCTCAGAGGAGATTCAGCCCTCCTGGTGCCAGCAAACGGGCAGAAATGGACTTCTCCCATCTCTCTGTTGGCTTTAAAATACAGTTCTCCCCTAGAAGGGAACTCTGAGAAGCTTCTTTCACCAAACCCTGGATCAGTGTAGGGGAGTGTCTGTAGGGATGCAGTGGAGGCACTGTAGATAATGCAGTCAAAAATAATAGAGATTTCCCTATTGTTGCATTTAAATACAAACTCATAAGATAGGTCACTAGAATATAAATCCAATGCGGTATTGCCCATGTATAGTCTACTGCTTTCAAATGATAATGGTCTCCCAGTTGGCATGTATGAGCTGGCCAACCTACAGACTCCTCTGCTGGATTAGAGGAAACCCCCTCTCTCTGACTCTGGGGTCTGGCCTGGAGGAAGGGAGGAATGATGACGTCTCTGAGCCCTACTTTATATAAACCAACACAGTGGAAAGCGCATTAGTGTGCAGCAGAGATTCAGACGGGATTTACAACACAAAAAGCCAGAGCACAGATCAGGATCCCGGGCAGAGAGACTCTAGGATCACTGACGCTGCCTCCATCACACCATGTAAGAAATCATCTCGGTTTTGAAAATAATGCACTAAAAACCACATTGACGTCTGTCTATGTGCTTCTTTTTCTTTATGGTAGTTTTTTCCACAGAGATGGTGATTATTTCTTTGTTGCAATTGATTTTGTTTCTTTCTGTGACTATTTGAAGTAATTTAAACAACTATAGGGCAGATATAAGTAGGAAAAGCCAGCCGGACAAATCTTGCCTCAATATGCATTTCTATTTCCACAAATCGGTAATATGTTGTCATTTAAGTTAATAAGATCAAAGGTGATAACCAAGAGAGCAGTCACCTGTTGCAACCCTTTAGTGAGATAAACTTTAACTTTTCGACATTTGTACGAATGTATTGTGGTAGCTGATGTGTTGCTAGTGTAGTGTGTGTATAGAAGCCATATACTATATACTACAATATTATATAGCTACTACCGCAAATACACTACACTACACTACACAGTACTGCAGTCCGTGTGTTTTTCATGTCCCGGTCTGTCTCATCAGGACCACAGGGAGAGGAAGGCAGATGAACAGTCAAATCAATGGTTTAAAACTTATAAATACATAGCATATTTTAAAAGTGAAACGGCAGGGAGTGTGACAGGTATTTGTATCGATTTTAATGAGAAAAGCGAGTCGGAAATATAGAAGTTGTGTTAAACACTTGGAGTCCAGTCTCTCACCTGTGCTGCTGCTGTTGGACAGACCACTTTCCCAATTAGGATCACTGTGGGCACTATGGAGGACAATATTTAAATGATCAATTCAAGTAAATTAACTTTTTAGAGAATATTTAAATGATCAGTTAAAGTAAATAATCTTTATAGATTCTATGAATATGGTAGATATACTGCTCTCTTATTTCGAGTGAGAGCCGAAGCACTTTTACTTAGATATCAACAACCGATTAGTTATTTTATTTTCATTCATTGGTGAATTGGTTTAGTTTCTTATTATTATGAAGTAAATTAGCAGACGATTTTAGTTTTATCCAAGGCGATAATCAATTGTATTGTCTCCAACCTTTCTTGCTTGTTCGCTGTTTTAGAAATTCATTACAGAAATCTAAATATATGATTTATTCTATAAATTATTGTATATTCAAATGTTTGTATTGATGTGATTGTTTTTTTCAACCTTTTTAAGTGCAAATAAAAAAATGTCCCTGTCTTCCAAATCTCCTGGTTATGTTCAATCCATTGACTGTTTAGTCATTTGCACCAGAGACTTGGAGCAGCAGAGTGGTTGAACTCCGCCCATCCAGTGTGTGGCGCTGCAGCTGCGATCCACGATCCAGCTCCAATTAAACAATTAACTGTATAATAATTATTTGAAAGAAAGGGATATCACTGATTTGCAAAACATGAATATTTTATCTGAAACTTAATTCTGACTTTTTCCACCTGCACTAAATCCCTCAAATGCTTGAAGGCCATGAAGAATGAAAAATAATGACCATTAAGAGACATTAAGTCAAACTGAAATCAAACGTAAAATGTTGAAACATAGAATATAGTAATATTTTATAATTAACTTAAAATGTAAAATTCCTGAAAGATTGTTTTGTGATAGTGAGACATTTTCTCCCTTATAGACAGGTGGACTAATGAAGAATAATGAAGCGCTCTGGAGATGCCAGTCGGGAAGACAAATCTGAAGGTTTTCTAACAAACATACCATTGTATATATAGAAGATTACTCCCTTGGCTGCTGGACAACTAAGTGATGTCAGCAAGGTTACTAAAGTACCCCGTACTAGATCGGCCCTGTCCCATCAGGTGTATCAGAAACTTAGAAACAGACAATCTATGAGATCAATTTGATAAAAAAGCAGACAGGTCAAATTCTACAAAACAGATTTTTTTTAATAGTTTCCAGGTTTGCTTCCCAACATTCCCATCTCAGTTGAGGCTTTAGGCATAAATATTTTGGATAAAAAGGTTGGAGCAGGAAAATCTTCCTTGCATTAGCTCCGCTCCAAAGCCCTGGTTTGCACAGTTCAGTTACAGATACCCTAATCCTATCCTGTGTTAACAGTATAAAAATAAAAATGTACAAACGTAAATAATAATAATATACAGTGAGGGAAAAAAGTATTTGATCCCCTGCTGATTTTGTACGTTTGCCCACTGACAAAGAAATGATCAGTCTATAATTTTAATGGTAGGTGTATTTTAACAGTGAGAGACAGAATAACAACAAAAAAATCCAGAAAAACGCATTTCAAAAAAGTTATAAATTGATTTGCATGTTAATGAGGGAAATAAGTATTTGACCCCTTCGACTTAGAACTTGGTGGCAAAACCCTTGTTGGCAATCACAGAGGTCAGACGTTTCTTGTAGTTGGCCACCAGGTTTGCACACATCTCAGGAGGGATTTTGTCCCACTCCTCTTTGCAGATCCTCTCCAAGTCATTAAGGTTTCGAGGCTGACGTTTAGCAACTCGAACCTTCAGCTCCCTCCACAGATTTTCTATGGGATTAAGGTCTGGAGACTGGCTAGGCCACTCCAGGACCTTAATGTGCTTCTTCTTGAGCCACTCCTTTGTTGCCTTGGCTGTGTGTTTTGGGTCATTGTCATGCTGGAATAGCCATCCACGACCCATTTTCAATGCCCTGGCTGAGGGAAGGAGGTTCTCACCCAAGATTTGACGGTACATGGCCCCGTCCATCGTCCCTTTGATGCGGTGCAGTTGTCCTGTCCCCTTAGCAGAAAAACACCCCCAAAGCATAATGTTTCCACCTCCATGTTTGATGGTGGGGATGGTGTTCTTGGGGTCATTCCTCCTCCTCCAAACACAGCGAGTTGAGTTGATGCCAAAGAGCTTGATTTTGGTCTCATCTGACCACAACACTTTCACCCAGTTCTCCTCTGAATCATTCAGATGTTGGCAAACTTCAGACGGGCCTGTACATGTGCTTTCTTGAGCAGGGGGACCTTGCGGGCGCTGCAGGATTTCAGTCCTTCACAGCGTAGTGTGTTACCAATTGTTTTCTTGGTGACTATGGTCCCAGCTGCCTTGAGATCATTAACAAGATCCTCCCGTGTAGTTCTGGGCTGATTCCTCACCGTTCTCATGATCATTGAAACTCCACGAGGTGAGATCTTGCATGAAGCCACAGACCGAGGGAGACTGACAGTTATTTTGTGTTTCTTCAATTTGCGAATAATCGCACTAACTCTTGTCACCTTCTCACCAAGCTGCTTGGCGATGGTCTTGTATCCCATTCCAGCCTTGTGTAGGTCTACAATCTTGTCCCTGACATCCTTGGACAGCTCTTTGGTCTTGGCCATGGTGGAGAGTTTGGAATCTGATTGATTGATTGCTTCTGTGGACAGGTGTCTTTTATACAGGTAACGAGCTGAGATTAGGAGCACTCCCTTTAAGAGAGTGCTCCTAATCTCAGCTCGTTACCTGTATAAAAGACACCTGGGAGCCAGAAATCTTGCTGATTGATAGGGGATCAAATACTTATTTCCCTCATTAACATGCAAATCAATTTATAACTTTTTTGAAATGCGTTTTTCTGGATTTTTGTTGTTGTTATTCTGTCTCTCACTGTTAAAATACACCTACCATTGAAATTATAGACTGATCATTTCTTTGTCAGTGGGCAAACATACATAATCAGCAGGGGATCAAATACTTTTTTCCCTCACTGTATAAATCAGCTCTATCATAATTGCTACTATCTTGAGTAAAGGTATAAATGCAGCAGTTATAACATATTTGATTTGCATTTATATATTACTGGTTAGAGAGTAAGGAAACCATACATTTGATATCCTTATATGTTCTGTATGCCAAAATTGCCTATTTTTTGATAATTCAAATACATACAATATATTTTAATTATATTTTAGTTTGTAATCTATATGTTTATTTTTTAGGTTGAATATAGATGGTGATGTCTCCAATATATGTTCAACCTATAAGTTAAATACATTTAATAACATTTAAGTTGTAGTCAGTCAAGCATGCGGGCATATTGTAGACTGAAGAAACTTCAAAGTAGAATACAGACCTCTGATGATATAATGTCCAATACTGAAATAAAGTGATTAATCATAAAATGACAACCAATGACCAATCATAATACATGCTTTTAATATTGAGACAATGAAATGATGGTGTCCATATGTTAAATTGTAGTACTCTATTGCCACATTGTGGCTACATGCAAAGTGTGCAAAATATTTCCTAAAACATAGAAACTAGATACAACTCATTAAATTGAATACATGCAAGTTCTAGTAAGTGTCCTTTTCTTTCTTTCTCGGTTTTGGTCAAAATTCTGGAATCTGATATTCATCCTGAAAAAAATACTAGAACATTTGAACCTGTTGACTTTAAACTTCACATGTCTTTGTTGTACCTTGAGCAAATGTTCAGACTGGATTTGATTGGATGTGATGCATAACTGCCATGTTGGATTATATGTTTTTAGTAAAAGAAAAACAATCTTACACCAGAACCACTGGAGCACTTAAATGTGTAACATCTGACCATGGTCATGTCCGCTTACTTAGACATTCATTTATAGAGTTTTTTAAATCCAAGATGGTTGACTGGAACCAATGAAAATCAGCATATAAAAAGTTGCACAAAAAATATAAAATGTAATAATAACGGTAGAGCGGTGTGGTCTTGTACCACAGCTAAAATAGCACTGATAGATCACTCTGGATTTGCGGCCATGTTGCATTTTACTAAGCCTATAATGTTTTGATATATTTCAACAGTGTTCTTCTCCAAAATCACTTATTGTACAGATGTGAATGTCGGTCCACACAGTTAAATGATGATGTACATTTACAATTGTTCAAGGTATAGTCTGCACTGACCCATCAAAATGTGCACTGCAACATATCTGTATATATGTTAAAAGACACCCCGAACAGTACTTTGATTCAATTTGTCATAGTGTGACTGTTTTCAGATACGTTACTTTTAGTACGAATTTAACAATCTTGATTGATTTATAATCTATGGAAAACACCAGAAATCCCATTGACAACAATGTTGGGACCCTAAAAATACACTCCTCCGTGCAGCACTTATCGCTTGCAGAGACTGAAGACTTTGGTAACATGCCTAAAAAGCCATTTGTACTCCCTTTTGTGTTTTAATTGGGATCTAAATGAGTCAATATGTGTTAATTTCCAGTGAGTTGGCTATAAAAGAAGAGTGGTTTAACAACACATGACAGAGGAGCAGGGGCCGGGAACTGTGTTTGTGTTTGTGTTTGTCATGAAGCCGCCGGGAAAGACGCTGGATTTGTTATCTTGGAGACAGAACTTGTGCCAGCAGGTTTTGCAGTGGATTTAAAGGGATGTGAATCTCCTGCAATGACAAGCTGTACAGAACTATAAGTTACTACCTCTGATGGACGGTAATTGATTTGTGTATCTTGAGATTGACCTGGACTCTAATCGGGCCCCTCCCTCTCCCTTGTGGTTGTATATTTGTGCCCTGGTTCAATCTAAGACTGTGATACTGCAGCAAAATAAGACTAATCCTATTCTATATTCTTTGAATGCATATTAATTACATGTGCCTGGATTAAATTAACATCAGTCCTATGCCACCCTAATTATAGTTTTCTTATATTTTTAAGTATTGAATGTTTAGTAAATGATATCAGTAGAATTATGTATTTATTGTAAAGTGATACTTGGTGTGTAAATGTATGTGACATTTATGTGCGAGTGGCTAATAATACCTGCTTGGGGATTAATTAATAAAGGCATTGATTTAGGAAGTCTGTGAGAGGGGTAGGGTGTGGCTTCGGGCCCCTGGTGGGTCTTTTTGACTTGGACTTAATTGAGCCCTGGGGTTGATTTTCTTATATTTTTTTCTTTGATGATTATAATTGGCTTGCAATTGGTTTATTTTTGTTTCCTAGATTTGTTCCTTTTTGATATTTGAGTAGGGGACTCTCTGGGCTTTTTTATAGTAGTTATTCTATATGCTAACTACCACCACTTTCTCACAGAAGAGTGTGGATGTGAGTTTCTTGTTTTAATAAATTAAGATCAATCTTAAGAACTGCCACTAATGACCTGTTTCCCCTCCACCCTGGTTAACCATTTGTTAGCACAATATCTACCAACCTCCCTGGGAAATAAATGTGGTGGCAGCGCACACATTTCTGGGGTATATATCTGTGATAAATGTATGCCTGAGGTTGGGGGCAGTCATAGGAGATGGGAGTTGTATGGATCTTTAGCCCATATGGGGGCTGTGTGTATGTGTTTGTGCATATACTTTAATCTTATGCATGGTATTACCACGTTTTTACCAGTATTTTGCCATATTTATACCATGTTTTGACCATATTGTCCTCATGATTTTACCATATTTAGACCATTTTATTAAATTTTTACAATGCTACACCATACTACACTTTAACATATATTACTATGTTATTACCATTGTAAACTATTTTACCAAGTGTTTCCATGCTACACCACACCTTACTGTATCGTTACCACAGAGCACCACTATACTACAGCTACTAACCTACATGCTTTAATACTGATGCATAAGTAATGGGGCTCATCGTGTACATGAGCTCGTTACACCCTTCTGCAAATCAGTGCAGTGATAAACCTCCCGCGTCTTTTGGTGTGGTGAGCTTATTGCTCTACTAGGTGGAGGAGGAGTGTCTTTACGGCGCAGTTCAATTACAAACTATCACTGATATCACTCACATGCAGACAAAATATATTAAAATTCTAATTAATAAATCATACACTAGCTGTTAGTGACTTACCTGACAATTTACTAAACTATAATTTATAGTATTACTTGTAATGAATTGTTACCTTTCATTAATATTCAAAACTAATGGAATTTGTTGGCACTTTATGAAAATACATGATTTATTATCTTTGCATGCTTTGATATCTTTGCTATGTTGCTTTCATTTTTGTCTTTCAGAAAGATGACTCTAAATGCATCCACGAGGCGGAGGAGTTTCTGTCTGCAGCCTCGGCAGCATCGCTGGAGTATTTCTACAGATGGGAATCTACTATCCAAAAACCCTGTGCTTTCATCTCATGTTGTACGCTCCACGTCGTATACCAACAGCAGCGACACTTGTAGGCAAAGGTGGTCATCTTCAGACTCGTCTTCAGACTCTTCAGATTCAGTCACTTCCGAGTCTGGCAGCAACCTCTACAGAGTTGTTTTAATTGGAGAGAACAGAGTTGGAAAGTCTACATTAGCCAACATTTTTGCTGGTGCCCAGGACAGCATGGACAGTGATGGTGTCCTATGTGGAGGTTATTATTATAATTATTGTTGTTGTAGTTAGCTTTAACAGCAACCATAATTTTGTTTTGTAAATTTAGTATTTGAAGCATATTGTACATAAACAAAGGATAATATGTTTATTGCGTTCAATATCTTTTAGCTCAGAATACTTTTTGCAGAAAATCAAAATAATAATAATAATTAATAATCTATTTTTGTTTTAAATCCAGAAAACACTTATGTGCAAACTCTGACAGTAGATGGAGAAAGCGCAACAATTACTTTATTGGATACGTGGGTTACTGAGGTAAGGGTTTCTCATGGTGCAGGGATTGATTTGGAACAGTTGAAATAAATGCTCTCTACCTCGCTCATATGTGTACATATGTGTACATTGATCAGCACCTGCTATATTATATTTTCTATATAATGTGTTCCTAAGCTGCACAGTATCGATTGGCTACAGATTTTCTAAATATATTTTAAAATGTAATTTAGCATCAACACAGAGACATAGATGTTTGATTAAGGGAGTATTTTGCAAATACTGTACCAGATCATTCTTGTCCCTTCACTTTCCATAGGCAGAAATATCTTTGGAAGGTTGTGATATCAATTGTTAATAACTGACTAAAGTTGAAATGTCTTACGCTTTTTCAGGAGGAGGAAAGCTGGAGCCAAGAGCAGTGCATGCAGGCAGGAGACGCATACCTAATTGTATACTCAATCACTGACAGAGCGAGCTTTGAGAGAGCCTCCGAACTGCGAATCCAGCTGCGGAGAGCTAGGCAGGCAGAAGATATCCCCATCATCCTCGTTGGCAATAAGAGTGACCTTGTGAGATGCAGAGAAGTGTCAGTGACAGGTTAGGGTGCTCTTGTCTTATGAATGTTTACCACAGTACACATCTAACTGGCATGGGAAAATATTGTAGCTTTACCATTTCTATTAAGGCTTAATATGATACAGTTATATGAAGATGATTAAATAGATGTTAGAGAAATGCACAAGTGTTAAATGTGGAAACAATATCTGTACAGGCCAATTTTAATACCTTTCAGACCAGAATCAAAAACTGTTACCAACATATAATTATTAATTTAATAGCAAATACTAAAAACATATGGGCAGGTAGAAAATTGCCAGTTGTAATCAGCATATCCAAGGACTGGAGAACTTATGAATTTGTCCAAAGATTTGTGCAACTCTGAAAGACCTGTGAAACATAATGACATAGATGCTAAATCTGTAATTGTACACATTTGTCAACTCATTAACAATGCAAAGCAAATTTACATGAACAATATTATAGCAACACATCTGCACATATTAAACAGAAATTGACAAGAGCATTGATTCAATACTATCATATCAGCACACAGGCAGTAGGGAAAACCTAACTGTTTACCCCACTTTCTGTTTCAGAAGGTGAAACTTGTATTTCTAATGTTTTTGCAGAAGGCAGAACATGTGCAGTGGTGTTTGACTGCAAGTTCATAGAGACATCAGCTGCCGTGCCGCACAATGTTCGGGAGATGTTTGAAGGCATTGTGCGTCAGATTCGTCTCCGGCGGGACAGCAAGGAAGACAACCAGAGGCGGATGGCGCTCAATAAGAGGAGGGAGAGTATTCCCAAGAAAGCCAAACGGTTCCTGGACAGAATTGTTGCCAAGAACAATCAGAACATGGCGTTCCGACTGAGATCCAAGTCTTGCCATGATCTTTCGGTGTTATAAACCAACAAGTGGACTTTCGTCAATCTATATTAGAGTGCATTACAAAACGGTACAGCAGCACTATGAACACAGTCTTTGAGAAATGAAAAACTGCTTGGGAATTTACAATGTTGGGGTTTATCTTCAGAACTGTACTTGGGCAACAGTGGCTGTGTCTACATGGGGGTTTCAGTTATGCCAAATGTTGTGCTTTAAGTGACAATTTTAAATGGGTTAGACTTAAATACTGCAATGGTGTGACAAAGACAAATCCTTACCATGTTTGTCCTGATGGGCTTGCTGTATTATTTAAGGACTTTCTTCTTTTCCAAGCTCTGCAGCTGCCAAACAGGCTACTAAAGCACACGATTGAAACGCATGATTAAAATGTCATTGCCAAACCACTTAAAATAAAGTAGCACTTAGAACATATGCAATGACTGTGAAGGAAACAAAGTAAAAAATTCATGATATATTAGTATAATTGTTTTCATTACATGTTTCAAATTTAATTATTGTGGATTTAGGCTCTGTTTGAAGTATGTCAAATTTCACTTTCCCCTTAGACCCTGAGTCCTACTTGGACAAAAATGGTGAGACCTTGTGTATGTAAAACCATTGTTGTCTCATCCATTTACATGTGTCAGTTAAAGCACCTTTGGAGCAACAAAAACTCGCATGTATGCACAGTCAATGGCAGTGCCAAACTGATAGCTCGATTGATGATATAGAACAGATTCTGATGTATACTTCTGCTGTTCATCGGTTAGCTTGATATATTCCTTATCACTCCTTCAGAAACTTGGGAGAACAAATACATGTCAGTGTTGTAATGTTTGAAAGTCTTTATAGCGACTTGCACAGATTGTTGAGCTAAAGACACGCACAATTCATATTTTCTCCATAAAATATGATTCTAATCCAAAGTGCTTTAAGACTGTAATGACATCCTTAAACAAATCTAATAGGGTGATGAGCAGCTTTTCTATGTAGCTAAAGCACATTCTGGATTTATTTTTTAAGTTTTATATTTTTCATTAAGTGGTCTCTGTGTTCTTTGGAAACAAATACATATTTTTTTACACTTTGCATCTATTGAATCTGATTTTGTGCGTGTTTTCATATTGTAAAGCAGCTCAACTCAAAATCTTTAGAAAGCTTTGGTACAATGGCAAAATTGCACAATTGTATAGCTGTTATACAATGCCTAAGAGTTTAGTGAAATAGTTTAGTGAATAGTTAAGTGAAATGCTTCATTCACGAAAGACAATTTCTGTTTTTAATTTGGCTTCTGAAAATATCAGACAAGTAAACAGAAATACACAAAAACAAAGTATTGTATATAGTTCAAATGAAACATAAGCAACAGATGAAAATGGTTAACTTCTATTTCAAGATTATTGGTCATTTAACATGAAGTCAAAATAGTGAGTCTTATCAGCATCATCTGTCACTTCTGGTATCAACACTGAATTAGCCCTGATAGATTAGCTCTGATCTGAGTATAGGATGCCATAGTTTAAAGTCTGCTTTAGTACTGAAAGCCTGGATTGCTCTCTCTTTCAGATCTCTTTCAGCTAACTGTACTTTCAGTCTGCATTTTGACCTCCAGTTCATAACTGTGCTAAATAAATAGGGTGTGTGTGTCTAATTCTGTCCTATAAGATTAAAAAAAATCTTTTAGCACTAAGAGCCAGATGTTTTAAAGGATTGCTCCAGTTTAAGTGCCCTAACCTACTGAAAATACATCAGAAATCTGGGGTTTACAAACAGAATTATGTTTGCAAAGATTTAAGACATATGATTCTAATGTTCCTATTTCAGCCGTGTCACTTTAAGGCAGTAAGTGATGTCAATAAAGTCTGGGATTAGCACAGCTTATTGTAAGGGGATTCCATATGCTGCAGTGTTTTCCAGAGATTGCCTCCATGGACACTATCAAGGGCTGTTTGAGAGTCTATAAAGTTTATGTTCAATTCTCTCTGCCACTCCACTGCACACAATTATGTTTATGAAAGTGAAAATGCGATCTATACATCCTCTTTGTTCCCTAAATGTAGCCAGTTCATTTCTCTCGTGTGTCTTCAGAGAGTCACTACAAAATCCTACAAACAATGTGTATGAAGATGATCGCACAAAATCCCTTCCCGTCACGGACAGTAGGGTGGTACCATGCTAGTTGATACGAGAGTGATGCCACCTTTCTTGGGAATTTTCACAGTGGTTCATTTGTGCCAGTCTTACAGACGTTCCTTATAAGCATCAGCTCTTCCCTCTATTTTGATTTCCATATCTTCTGGTGCCTTTGCAATATCCGTGTTCTCTGTTGCATCTTCTCTATTAAGAATTAATTTAAACTACTCTGCCCATCACTTCTCTTGTTCCTTCTCTGATGTCATCCTGTTTCCTTTCTTGTCTGTTTTCTCCCTCCATAAATTGACTTGTTGAACTTGAAGATGGTGTCTTGATCTAGAGGCTTTTCTGCCTCAGCCACTACAGTAGTATCTTAAATATTTTTCTGACCGCTTGACCTGTATTTGCTTCCCTATAAAGTGCTTTGTTTCAAAGGTTTAAAAAGGTTATTTTATGTTTATTTTAAGTATTTTTTTCCTATTAAGAGCAACAACTACTGTGTCACATGTAATCCAGTTGAATGCAAGTTCAAAAGAGTAATTACTCCTTTTCATTATCATTCTTAACATTAGAAGCTGCAATTATATTTATATATTTCTCAGATACAAACATTTGCCTGATTTTTTAAAATGTCAGTTGAAAGAATACTATAACAAACCTCAGTGGCAAATATATTCTGAGCAGAGTGAATAAACTATTGCCTTTATATTGGAAAATATCAGCTCCTGAATCACCTTCTTAGTGACATTGTAAATACCTAATATTGTAATCATTGTTTCTGTAAATTAAAACTACAGTTTGCGCTTCCCATCTGTGTCATATGATGACTGTTCATCTAAAATGATAACCATTAGCAAATCATTAGGTCCAATAAAATGTCCTTTCGGTTAAAGTTTGACTAGCTCAAAGGAGTGTTTCAACAACCATTTATGCTCAAGAGCCTGAGGAATGACAAAGAGCTTTTCATTAAGGTATGTCTTCCACTTTCATTTCTTTATAAGACTTTTAAAACAACTATTTTTTGTTGTTTTAGTCGATGACATTCAAACTGATTCACAGTTTAATATGTAGAAATTATTATTTTGGATTAGTAAAGGAAATATAGTGCTTGCCTACAAAGGAGGGGTGTTTTCACGATCATTTGGAGCCGAACACAGAAATTGTTACTGACACTAAAATGTATGCTTTGATTCTTCATATTTGTTGTTTTTCTTTACAAGAGAAACCAGCAAGTACGTCCACTATAGATAAGATAAACAAATTACCACTTTCACTTTACCTTTTTTCTCCTATACATTCATCCTGTAAATGCTTCAACTTTTGCAACCTTCTGGTATGATGTTAGATATACTAATACATTGTTTTCTAATCCATTGACTACAACCTGGACAATAGAAAGGTACAATGAAAGGATTGTTTTATTTTAAATCTGATTTTTATGTTATCGTTTACTGTACAGAATCCGAATGCAATCTAGTCTTCAATTTAGAATTATGCATTTAAAAATCAGATATCAGGAATAAGGACCTGAGGTGAAGTCTGTTATATCGATCCGTCTGTTTAATAGTATAAGTAAGATCCTCTGCAGACAGAGGCCTTATACATGTCCTGTATATGACCTATTGTGCTGTTAGTACAGAGTTCTCAAAGTCACCTTGTTCAGTCTCACTGAAGTCTTATCACATCTCCGGTATCATACGTACAAGGTCATGTTATTAAAAAACAGCAATAACTGTTACAAGTCTCATTCATATGTAGAGCTTGATATGAGATTTTACAAACAAATTTAAAAAACAAGGCTTTCAACACTGACATTGTTTTGAAAAATATATTTAAGAACACTACATTTTCTTGTACTAATTAAAGGGAATATCAATTTCCAAATTAATGTAATTGAATACTATGCCTTTGACTCCTTAATTTACTTGTATACTCCCTTTTGAACACCCTGCCAGTAACTGTAAAAGAGCCCTTTGTCTCTCCTTGTTGAGATTTAACTTCATCACAGATGTCTTTCCTGTCTTTCCCTCAACCTGTTTCTATTGGAGTTTTTGTTATAATAATTGTATCGTGGTGATCATCTATACAGCACTGTAAACCACCCTCAGTTTATTTTAAATCGTTCTGTTATCTTCCAATTTTAATTTCTAGAAATGGAAGGCACGTTCAGTTGAAATCTGCAACAATAGTTTGGAATTGTGAAATTATGTATTTCCTGGTATTAACTGATTTCCTGGTTGTACATTGCTCTGCCAAATTAAAATTGGACAGCTGTCACATTGACATAATACAGCGAAGACAAATGAAAATACAAAGAAAATAATTCAACAGACAGGAACATAACCGTACATGCATTTTACAGGGCATGAGGCAAATGATGATTCAAATTCAGATAGTTCTGTCTCGGCCCTGCAGGACACGACTGCAAGGTTATGTATTTATGTAGTTTGTATGGTATTTGTAAACTATCAATTTACAAATCCCTACATTACATTAAACAAAGATGTTTCAGATGTTGCTTACATTGAAAGAGTATCCTGTGTCATTAAAGGTCTTCCTGCTCAATTGCATATAGTGATTTTCATTACCGCAATGTTTGGACATACGTGTCCATTTCATGCTTAATGTATATTCATATTACAAAAGGAAACAAGGAAACAATTCAAATACTGATATCTATGGTGCCATGTACCATGTATCTTCAAGTGTGTGTAGTGTGTGTAAAATCCTTATAACACACTTTACATAATAGAAGCATTTTCTTCCTTTTTTATCTGGAAATGACATGGAAAGCAGGAGAAAGTTTATTTTTTATTTTTTGCATTTGCTGCTTCTCTTATTCTAAAGAACATTAGAGTTGATCAAAATCTCAAATTAGAAAAGATAATCTCACAGAGATCTATCAAACTCCAAAGTCCTTCCTTTGATAGTATTGAAAGCATGGAAAATTAAGTGTCTAACACTTATCACCTGGATTTGTATTTCATTCTTCCATATCTTTGATTTTATTGACTGCAAGATGTTTCGTTGATTGGTTTTCCATAGTAACTACCTGGCTGGTTAGGAGGTTACTGTGCAACTCAAACAAGTATTTCAAGTGTAAAATAGCTGTAATCACAGGGTACATTTGAACCCCTTAAACATTCATGTTTAATTAATGCCATGTTCAGTATATCAGCTGACTGGTTTGGCAGGTGCAGTACAACAGAACTGATACACCATAACTGATATTCAACAACCCAAATATCTCTTAATGTTAAGAATGCTGGAACTATTCAATAATTGAGATCACAATATTCAATTCACATATAATGCTTAATTGTTTCTGAAATCCATTCGTTATAATAGAAATAAAACGTTTTGTCAGCACCTTTTCAGAAATGTAATTGAAGATTTTCTCTGATTTTGAAAAACTGATTCACATCTTTATTTCACAGGTTCCCACATTTATAATTCAGGATGATTCTCAATCAATGTAATATATATCTAATTGTTCTCCTATGTACTGTGGTAAGTATGCATTTAATATGATCAGGTTTTATTTGACTGACTGCCTGACTGCCAATCTGGCCACCAAACCCCCTTCCAGTTTGCACCTCCATTGAATAAGTCCTTTGGTCTGGGACACCATAAAACACCATAAAAGGGTGGAGAAAAAAATCAACAACTCTGAATGGTTTCATACAAAGAAAGGTCAAAGTTACTCAAGTGTGTGAGTTGAGTGTGTGTGTATGATTTACATATGCAGTTGTTCTTTTAACCTTCTGCTTTGTTTTTGCCTCAAACAACACCAAAAAAACTGATATTTTATGTAATGTCCTCATCTTAGATTCCGCATGAGTATTTCAGATGTGTTCAGAAGTTAAAGTATGTATAGTATGAGACGTTATGAAAAACAAATACATTTCATATTTGATTCTCAACACATGTAATGTATGAACATTTTGAAAGTCCCCAGAGTAACATCTACCCATTCATTAATGTTTATCAATGTATCTTGCTATACATTAACAAGGACATTGCCCGAAGTGTCATGCAACAATTACTAAGTTCTGAGTCCATTTTAGTCATTTGTTTCAAATGAGAGCATACTTCATTGAAAATATTCTATCCTAACAGTATTTCAAGCTAGGTATATGCATTGTTTCATGATATATCTCACAATACCTGAAAAATAGCTAGTACTGGTAGTAAGTAAATTACTGTAACTGTTGTTAAAATGTGTGCAGTTCTCCCAGCTACCACTTAGGCTGCTTTATTGTTTTTTAAGACGATTACGAAAACTGAATTCTGGGAACACAAGAAGGGTCCAATGGTGGACAAGATCCTAGACGTTCAAGAAGGAACTGAGACACCATATCCAATCTATCAGGTACCCTTCAGTTTTTGATGATTAGGATACCATAGGCATATATTTGTCTTCCCTCCCTTCCTGACCAATTCCATTAGGAATCATGCACAATTTTGGTCACTATTTAATATAAGTGTTAATTAAATAATATACAGTAGGAAAATACTTTGCGACTACCATTATTTGGATTAGCTTTAGTATAAGGAGTGGCATACTTTACTTTTTAAATCGTTACAGACTGCATTTCATTTCACAATCCGAACATAAAACTGGCATTTAAAAGTCTAATTGTAAATGAGTCATTTCTGTCCTGGTTAAAAGTTCTATAAAGAAATAAAAGGGTGCAGCACGATTAACCAGGATTAATCATTAAAAACTGTATACTGCGAAAGTGAAAGTAATTCATTACTTATTGAAAGCTGGGACTGAACTGTATTTTAAAACCTGATTGTAATGCAGTTGTTTGTGCGTTTTTATTTTAGTTCAAAGCATCTGATCTTGCAGTGAAGACATTTCGAGTAACGGGGGAGACAGACAATAAAATTGAAATTGACAATGATGGATGGCTGTATCTACAGCATGCACTTGACTGGGAGGAAAAGCAGAGTCACAGTTTAACGGTACAGAAGTGAAGTGGTAACAATGTCTGGAATCACATTAATCACCATCATTATCATCATCAGATGGCCTAGCACTGAAGGCTCTTTACATATATGTTTATTTCCTTGTTGTTTGGCTGCCATGTTGCTTTTTTAGGAAACATTTTCTTCTCTTAAACCAAATACAATACCTGAAACTTGGTGCACATTGTAACCTGACCTCCAGCCTTCACACTTTCTCATCACAAGATGATCGGTCACATATTTTGGTGGCATTGTTTTTTTTTTTAACATTTAAATGACTTCACTGAATCTCATCTGAGGGTTCAGATAAGCAGTAGGTTAATACAAACACAGATAGGAATCCATATCTGGTCTATACAAAAATCTCCCTCTGTCATTTTTGACATCAGGATTGTAAAATTTGCTTAAATTGAATTATAATTATTATAATTATTATAATTATTATTAATAATAATAATAATAATAATAATAATAATAATAATAATAATAATAGTTGTGCTCCCTTTGTAAGACATTTATTAATATTGTTTTGATTATCTAGATCATTGTACAAATGATCTATGTCTTTGAAAAATGTTGCAGACAATACATACAAATATAACTTTGATCGTGTAATTCTAGTAATTTATGGTTTTCATTCCATAATATTATTCATATTTTGATTACAGATTGAAGCCCTTGATGAGACATCAGAGACAGTGGAGGGACCTATCTCAGTCACGATAATTGTAAAAGACGTAAATGACAACAGGCCAATCTTCAACCAGTCTGAGTACAATGGAGTTGTGAGAGAGCACTCATTAGCTGGTTTGTAATTTATTGATTACTCAGAATTTTTTCTTCTTCTTCTGCCATGTTACTTTCCATAAACCGAAATCTATATATATGCTTCAAACGTGCTATTGTAAAAGATAATTTTATTTTTGACAGAAATGCATTACAAAATCATACAAAGTCAGACAAAATCCAGCTTTTCCCAATGCCTGTTTGAGGTGCTAACGTATGCATCCTGTTTTCAGGGGAGCCTTTCATGAAGGTTTTTGCCACCGATCTGGATGACCCAAGCACCTCCCATGGCAAACTGAGATTCAGCATTTTAAATCAAATTCCAGATCGCCTCAAGGTGCCTCTTTTTCAAATTGATCAGTTAACGGGGGATATTTCCACTACTCCAGAAGGTATGTTGAGGTTACAATATCAATTTACTTCTATTCTAAGTAGCTAACATTGTATTTATGTGTCAGGTAACTGAACAGTTTCTTATTGGAAAGGAGTAATACTCTCATAAAATTAAACCATATTAATCTATGTTAGAAACCACCTGATTTTCAAACAGCAAACTAAATTAATGGCACACTATTTTCATTATTGATTTATTTGTGTGTGTTTTAATGTAATCATATTTATGTTAACTTAAATAAAATAAAATAAAATATTAAAGGTTTTTCAAGTGGAATCTTGGAATTAAAAATCTTTGGAACATGTTAGAAGTTGAATAGGTGTAAATAATAAACCTTAAAAAATGATTATTGGGAAAACAAATCTTGGTGGAATGATGGAGGAAATTAAAGTAGAACCCACAAATAATAAATAAATAAATTAAGGTCTGAAAAAATGAATCGCTGTCTCTGCACATTTTAGGGACAGAAGCACTGAAGGCCAGAACACCATTCATGATTCATCAAGAAGAGGAAGAGGACAGTCTGCAGAGCTTGATGAGAAAATTTGATGCATATTGCATTCCCAGACAGAATGTAACCTATGACATGAATCCATTCTTCACATGTGTACAGCGAAAAGGTGAGACCTGAAGCGATTTAAAGTTTTTTACTTATAAGAATTATTCATTGAGCTGGCATGACCCACACTTAGTACCTAAAGACTTAACCAAGATTGGAAAATTATTCAGTGGTGAAATTAAACTATTTTATAATTATGAATTAGAATAAAATACAATACCAGTCACAACAATTCTTAGCTACAAGACCTTTTAAGACCTTTTTTGGTTCTACAATTGAAAACAATTTATAAGTTAGTGTAAGCTGGAGAATTAAAGGTCTGTCATTGATATTTAAATCTAGGACATGTTCCCATAATATTTATATTTTTAGACCCCCCCCGCCCAAAACCCATTGTGTTTCCAAAAACATGATGTTGTGTCTCATGAGAAAAGAGTTAAACTTTGTAATTTTGCCATGTAAGTTGTTTCCTTTTCTGTCATATCTGAAATGGAAAACTGAAATAGAATAATTCAAGGCACAGCTGGATAACTGAGGTTGTATGGTGAGGGCTTTGTTTGTGCACATTGAATAAAGAAAGCACTTATACTTGCTGTAAGGAAAAAGTGCTCGACTGCAATCTTGTCAATCAATGGTTCTTTATTGGGACGTAGCTGCAGCAGAGCAGAGGACGCAGCCATTGGTTTCAGCAGGAATTCAATCTTTTGTTCCATCTGATTCCGGGGGTAACCATCTGTTATGTGAAATCTGCCTAAACAAGAAAACAAGTCTATTCAGGCTGTGCCTCTGATTGCCCTACCATCTTTCCATTAATTGTACTCATTCATATCCTGTGGTCACTCACCTGGGCCCTGGATCACGATACACATTCCCCCTGACAAACCTGTCTGCAATCAGTGCCTCTGCTCATTGTTGTGCTCCTGGCACACAATGAAATCATCTTTCACTTGCTGACTTCTCATCTCCTGAGTGTTGACATCTCAATACCAGGGGTGTGCCCAAAACATTTGAAATGTGGTGGCACAGCCTTTGAAATGCCAAATCATATTGGTGACGATTGTGCTGACCGCTGCATGACAGCTAAGCAAATTCGTCCCCTTAAAGCGTGGTAATTCCACTGCAAAACATTATTTTTGACTTAGTTCCAAATGGCCCCTGGCCCCTGGAACCCCACCCTGGTCCCACCCTTCTCAATACCCCACATCAGTGTTTACTACTACCATTGATAATAATATCTGTTTGATATGGAGTTATATTTGTGTAATCACTACAAAACCAACATGATGTGCTGTACACTACAAGTCTTACAAACCTTTTGGTGTCCATAACTATAACACATTCAAAGGATGCTTTCTAATATTTTTCCATTTCTTTCAGGCGGTTTGAGGGTGGACCCACAGATTGATGCTGACTATACTCTCATTATTGCCGTCAAAGATTTAGAAGGCTTGTCAGAAAACGCTTTGAGTGGAAGCACAAAGGTGAACATTGTGGTGAAACAGAATCTTTGGGTCGCCCCCGAACCATTGTCCATTCCAGAGAACTGGCCAGAAGTGCACCCCTTCCAGATCACACAGGTGAGCTCTCGCCAGAGGAAAATCATTTTAAAAAAAAGCATTTTCTTCTCAGAATTACATAAGTTCTTTTGATCAATCTACAGGTCCAGTGGAATGAACCAGGAGCAGTATATGTACTTGCACAAAAGGAGAGGTATCCAAAGTTTCCCTTCACGATAGATATAGAGGGCAGAATCTTTCTGACTGAACATCTTGACAGGGAAGAAGAAGATATGGTAAATAATTTTAATATTTGCAAAAATTCTAAAGTAATGGAAAGAATACATATGTTTAATTATTAATGAATATATGGTGAGTAGGGGCAGTAGAAGAAACAGCTCCTTTACACCTCCAAGCTTCTTAGCTTTTTGGACTGTTGCTGACCTTGTTTAGTTTACTAAATAAAATATTACATTACTTTGATTCTCTGATTCCTTATATTCAGATTTGGTCAGTATAGAAATGAATTGATTAACTTTTTGTAACTATCTCAATACTTGAATAATGTACAATAACATCAGCAATCTGAAAGAAAAAAAAGTGTTTTGTGGAGTGACTGACACAAACCATGACTGTATCAAGATAGTTATTTGCAATTTAGTGTCAATGTCCCTTGCTGTTTTAGTATGTATTGGTGGTATTTGTCCGAGATGAATATAATAATGATCTGGACAGACCATTGGAGATTCACATCACTGTTGAGGATGAAAATGACAATGCACCAGTGTGTGAGGAGAAAGAGACTGTTTTTGAGGTGCAGGAAAATGAAAAAATAGGTAAGTCCATTCATTGACGTTTGCTTCCTTATCAAATTGTATATTACTCATTATATCAGTCTCATTAAATATAATGCACTAAAAGCTAGTTACAATTTTATATTGCTTCGAGATGTCGAGATTGTTCTTATGGATTATTATCACGCTTAGATTTCTATAGAAGTTCTATATGCAATCCAATCTGCTATTAACTGAGGGTCAAAATAGGATCTTAAGAGTAAGAGATTGAATCGTTTTTAAAGGAACAATAGACAGGGCCCTTTTTAACAGTATCATCATCTTATTATAATTTACACCAAGAAAAATAAATAAATAAATGTTCAATTGATTGTACAAGATAAAATGCAGATCCTTTCAAATAAATTGTTGTATGTCTAAGCAATTGGAAATGGATTATTTTCCTGATTAATATTACATACCAGTATGCTCAAGATGTTTAGACCTGTCTGGATGGGTTCTGTCATATCTGTGTTTCGTGTATCACTAGGTAATGAGATTGGAAATCTAAAAGTCACAGATCTGGATGAAGAAAATACAGAGAACTCCTTGCTCAGCTATCAGATCAAGAGTCAAGAGCCAAAGCATCCTTTTCCCAGCATGTTCAGCATTGATGAAAATCTTGGGAAAATTCAGATTGAAAACGCACATTTCCAGAAGCGGGAGTTTCCACAGTACAACCTAACAGTGAAGGTTTCTGACAAGGGAGGGAAAGCCTCAGGTGTGTTTGTGCATTTTATTGATTAATTGTGGTCATTGATTGTAATTAACTGTGCATTACAAAAATATTCCCCAGTTATTTAAATTAAGAGATAATGTCAGCACTTTAAATTACAGTACACATATCACCATGCAATTACTGTATAATTAAGTGGCAATGTTATGGTAATGACATATTTACTGGGTAATTACAAATCATTCAAATATTCTAACTATGTTTTGAATAAGAATGTAATTAGAGAGAACATGTAATTGTTTTCAACTATAATTACACACTCAACAAAATCACCAGTGTACAATTAACAGAGACGGAGTAGTAGCAGACTTGGAAGTGGACTGATTATGTTACAACATTACTACTCAATTACTACCAACTTACAAATAATAATAATATAAAAGAATACTGTAGAATGTTGGTATGTAATTACAGTAGGAAACTTTATCATTACAATCATAGTTACATTGTTACATGATAATATGTTACTACAGAAGAATATGAACCAATTGGTAATATTAACCAGTAAGACCGTCAATACATATAATTACTTGGTTATTCATCCATTGTAATCTAAAGTGCTATGGAACTAAGCAAGCAAACAAAATCAACCAAACACTTTTCAGTAATGAAAATAACATTACAAGCATTATTCAGGACATGTTGTTGTTGTTATTAATATTATTATTTATTTGTTTCTTTATTAATGTATTTGTTTTATTTTGTCAGGATTAATCACTGAATGCAAAATTGTCATAAAAATCATTGATATCAACAACCAGATTCCAATATTTCAAAAAAGTCAGGTAACTAAATTCTTTTCTTGTATCAAAATGGACCAACACTTGGGTTTTAAGACACATCTTCTGACACTGCCTGAATGTCTCTTCACATTGTGCTGTCCATCCCCATGGCTTATTGCACTGAAGCTGTGCACGGGGAGGTATTCAGACCACTGGGAACTGTGTTAAAAACTATTCAGAGTAATGAAGCTATGGATTGACCACAACACTGTCACATTATTGGCTTAATATGGCAAAGCCAAATTATCATTTAGAGATATCTCGAAATGCTTTTAAATATATATCTAAATGATTTGCAGAGATCTTGAAATGATTTAGAGATATCCTGAAATATTTGAAAATATTTTAAAATAAATTAAAGATATCTATCAATTATATTTTGACTTGCCATAGTGTTTAGGACTGTCTAACTTCACAAAATGCTGTATTATCAAAGAAAACTGCTAATGTGTGTAGCGAAAATTCATACCCCTCCCAGCATGAAACACAACTGGCAGGTTGAGCTCTGCTTCCTTCTTTTCAGTATGAGCCCATAACCAAGTCAGAGGACACCGCTGTTGGAACCACTTTGCTCAGTCTACAGGCGACTGATAATGATGACCCAGGAACAGGCAGCTCAAAAATCGTGTACACTGTCGGAGAAGGGGATCCCGAAGGAGTTTTTGCTATCAATACAAATGAAGAAACAAATGAAGGATATCTTTATATTGTCAAGGTAAGCATGCAAATGATCAAAGTTCTCTTTACAAATGTGTTCATATTTGCAATCCTGGAAAATTCAAATGCTTTTACACCAATATTTTAGCTTTTCTTTTCATAAAGATCTAAGTGTCCAAATAAAAGAACACAAACATATATAATTGGGATGTATTTATATATTTATATTTCAAATATTGAATGTATGTTAAGAAAAAATGTAATCAAATTGAAGAAGCATATGTCAAGAGTTTCGACTTTTAATCAGAAAGCTTGGGTAAACAACAGCAAAATAAATTAAAATGAGGCCAAAAGCAAAGCAATTCAGTACTCATCTCACTTACTCTTTGTGATTAATGTAACAATATATACAAACATACCATTAAAACACTGAAACAATATGAATTAATCAACCCAATTTCATTAAAATGATTCTGTGAAAGAATGTTTATTTTCTATCTACTTAACTTTAACTTATATATTTCTTTTTGCAGCCCCTTGACTTCGAAGCTCAATCTCTTCATCGCCTTCGTATTGACGCGAGAAACCCAGAGCCCTTGGTTTCTGGAGTAAATTATAACTCCAGTTCCTCAACATTTGTCACCATTAATGTTACTGATGTCAATGAAGCCCCAGTTTTTGATAGCGTTATTTACCAGGAAACTGTCCTTGAAGACCTTGCTGTTGGAACCGTGATTCTAAATGTACATGCCAATGACCCAGAACATACAAAAATCAGGTAATTCAATGTATATATATTTATAACAAATAAATATATCTGAGAACAAAGATGGGTGAGGGAATGGGTGTATATAGGTGTGTATATAGAAACCTTTATACATGGATGAATAATTATATATTAACTAATTTTAAGATGATTCATATTCAGAGTACTGTGCTCTTTTTGATAATTTAGCTATAGACTAGAAGACGACATCTTCAACTGGTTGGAAGTGAATCCCGATACTGGAGATATAAGTTCAAAAGCAAGCCTGGATCGGGAGAAGACTGATGTGTACAATGTGCGCGTTATTGCTCGTGAGAAAGGTAAGCACATTGCCCAGTGGATAGTGTCTGAAGACCTCTGCCTTAGATTCTCATCCGGATGGACAAATATCATTACTGTTGTGGCTTCATCGGTTGTGTGTACTGAAGGGGTGTTCCCTGCAACCTCTTATCAGCCCATATTCAGCTCTGGAAAAAATTAACCACTGCATTTTTTTCTTAAATCAGCATCTCTACATGTATGGCAGCCACTCCATTCCATTCATGTTTTTATTTGTAATTTGGGAGAAATGTTGTCAGTAGTTTATTGAATAAAACAGAAATGTTATTTTTACCCAAACACATACTTGTAAATAGTAAAACCAGAGAAACTGATAATTTTACAGTGGTCTCTTCATTTTTTCCAGAGCTGTAGATTGACTCATATTTTCATCATAGTTTTCAATGATAGGACATTCTACATAGTCTTGTCTCTTCATGTCCATTTGGTAGATGATATAAAAATACTTTTTAGGATAAACTGCACACATGGAAATGTTCAATTTTGTAAATTATAATTGCAGGTGACAAATAAGAAGAAACCCAACAGATCTTCCTTTTGATTTTATTTCAAATTAGCCCACAACACTTGTTATATATACCTGAATATATATCATATATATATATATATATATATATATATATATATATATATATATATATATATATATGTAGATAGCTAGATACATAAATAAAGACAGATTTTGTGAAAATTAATGTATTGATCATGTTTCTGTATTATTCTTTGTTTACGCAGAAATCCCTTACCAGGAGACAGAGGTGCAAGTCACTATTTATTTGAATGATATCAATGACAATATCCCAAAATTGACAATGCAAAACCCTGAAGCAGTCTTTTGCTACCCTCTGGGAGAACCCAAGGTTATCCTGCTGGAGGCAACAGACCCTGATCTGTCACCCTTTGGAGCCCCTTTAACCTTCTCCATTGATGACAAGTACTCTCTGGACTGGAAAATCGAACAAATTAACGGTAAGCACACTTTCATTTTGTTGATTTTGATAAATAATTATTAATCTCAAAATAACACACACAAAAAATAATGTTTTGATTATTTCTACATTTATAGTTCCACATGTTTTGCAGTGTAATAATAAACCTCATGAATCTAACATAATTTGCAGTACCTGTACAATTTATTGCTCGGAATTTATTTATTTTTCACCTTCATTATTAGGAACATTTGCAAAGCTTGTAATGCAGCACAAAAATTTTCAAGAGAAATCCCACAAGGTTGACATAAAAATCAAAGACCATGGAAATTTAGAAAATTCACAACCATTTTCAGGTAAGTCTGTTTAAAATAACAAATTGGAAACTATCAGTCAGTTTAAATGTCTTTAAGCCAATGTAAGATATAACAATGTGTGTCAATACATGTGAGTTTCTGTCCTGTTAAATGTACAGCTTTAAGTACAGACCTGTCAAGTCTCACATTTGGATGTTGTATGACGCTCACACGCCTTTGTATGAATTTCTGATGAATTTCAAAACGTTTACACAGACATTGATCTACACCACAACATTCAGAGCAATATGAATGTAGTTTAAATGAACTCTGCCAGAAATATCAGCTTACATGAGCACAATTGCTTCTGTTAAATATGATGCTGTTATATAATGTTGAATGAAAAAGTCCGAATGCTGTGACATCATTTTACTGTAACCATTTCCCTTGCCAATTTAAATCTGTCATTCCATTCAACTGAAACTTGCATGTAAATGCAGCCACTGTCTCTCTAATATATATATATATATATATATATATATTACAATTATATACTTCTATATAATATTGTATTAATATATGTATATGTATTTAATTTCATTTTCATGCCCGTAACATTTATATTTTATGTTTTTATCACTAGTTGGCATTTGTACATGTTCTAAGAATGGAGATTGCTACTTTGAGCCAGACACACAAAATGATAAGCCATCAATTACCTTAACTGCTGGTGTGCTGGGAGGAACATTTGCATGCATTGGTATGTATGCTTAAACAGAGCCCATCTTTTCTTGGTTAAGGATGAGGGCTGTGGGTTAAACAACTATAATCTGACAGAATTAACTTGACTTTCATATGCAACTAAGCAGGCATTTCCAATTTAGTTTATTTTCTGTAAACTCTAGTTTATTTTCTTTTTCCATATTATATATGGTAAATGAATTAATGGTTTAACTAAAAGTAATGGGTATATATAATTGTTATATGTATTTAGTAATAATATTATTTATTTGCATATTATAACTATGATCCATCCAAGCTATGTTATGGTTGTACACTCTCTGATACACATATTCTATACAAAAATGTTTATGTCTGACATCTGTTCCTTGTGTTCACAGCTTTGATTCTGATGACTGTGTATTGCCGGATTAAAAAGAGGAATCCTGAAAACACGACAAAACAACCTAATGGTTCAGCAGAAATAAATCCAATGTTAGAGTAATTTTCCACAAAAGCACTCATTTTAAGATCATTTTTAAAAACAACCAAATAACAGCACTCTCTTATCAGTACCTTCCTGATTATTATATCTTCTTGTGTATGTCTGTTTATCAGCGATGTCAAACTCATTGTCCTTTGCATTGATGTGTCTCCTAGTTTTCTTTTCAACTGAGTTCGCCTTTACTTAATTGGCTTAATTATGTGATTATGTAACTAGAGATAAAATAGAAATTCCTTCCAGGTCTTAGAATATTTTGTAGCTCTTTTTCCTTGGCCAAGCTTAATATTTAAATCGGCAAGTGTGCATAAATATATACATACATACATATATATATATATATATTAATCAGAGGAAATGATTAGTAAGTACTGAATATATTAAGAATAAATCATAAATGCCTACAGTCCTTCAGGTTCAGAGGCTGAATTAAAAATAAAGGAAGTGCAATGCTTCCTAGCCCTGGCTATTAAAACATTTATGGTCAAGCAAAAAAAATGTATAAGGAATGTAAGGTTTTAGCTTATTTTGATGAGTAGTTTTAGCACCAGCATTGCATATCTTAATTAGCTATTTTAATTAAAGCACATATGTTCACTGTCTAAAACTAAATCTTGCTGATTGTTACCTGAATGAAAAGCTTAAGAAGTAAGATATTTAGTAAGTAAGTTGCTTTTTCTTGAAACAGAGAAATACAAGTCTCATTAATGATCTTTGGTGTACATGAACTTTATAATGAAAACCATTGAAAATGTATTTTGGGAGTTATGTGTAATACATATATGTAACGCAGTTATATGTAATGTAATACATGTAATCATCATATGGAGGACTACACAGAATGTGATATATTATTCATATTTATTGAGAGACATACAAAGAAGCTAAATAGCTAGGGAATGGTTTATTTACCATAATGCCAGGCCATTCATTAAATTAAAGGATAATAATAACATAACTGAAATTATATTCTGGTCCTTCCATCTGTGTAACAATAAATAATTATAATTTGCAGAGCCACCTCACAGTAGGATACAATATTGTTTATTGTTGATTTTACTGTACTACAATAGACTTAACCACAATGCAAATAAAAAAAGTTAAAACGAGGTGTATTATTATTACTTTATTATTCTATTATTAATTTCTTCTTAGCAGACGCCCTTACCCAGGGAGATTGATATCTATAAATGTTTGAAGAATTATAAAGTGTAGTAAGTACAATATGTGTAAAGTGAGGCAAGATAGAGTAGGGCAGGCATACGTTCAGAAGTAGAGTAAAGATATTAAAACTGCTCAGTCATCGGGAGCACAAGGGAACATTTCATAAGTGCATTAGAGTCAGAGAGCCATGATGTCAGAAGATGCTGGCTAAAGTACAGGTACAGTTGTGTGTCTTGAGACTAGATTTACAGATATAGAGATTTACTGATATTTTTCCAACATACAGTGAGGGAAAAAAGTATTTGATCCCCTGCTGATTTTGTAGGTTTGCCCACTGACAAAGAAATGATCAGTCTATAATTTTAATGGTAGGTGTATTTTAACAGTGAGAGACAGAATAACAACAAAAAAATCCAGAAAAATGCATTTCAGAAAAGTTATAAATTGATTTGCATGTTAATGAGGGAAATAAGTATTTGACCCCTTCGACTTAGTACTTGGTGGCAAAACCCTTGTTGGCAATCACAGAGGTCAGACGTTTCTTGTAGTTGGCCACCAGGTTTGCACACATCTCAGGAGGGATTTTGTCCCACTCCTCTTTGCAGATCCTCTCCAAGTCATTAAGGTTTCGAGGCTGACGTTTGGCAACTCGAACCTTCAGCTCCCTCCACAGATTTTCCATGGGATTAAGGTCTGGAGACTGGCTAGGCCACTCTAGGACCTTAATGTGCTTCTTCTTGAGCCACTCCTTTGTTGCCTTGGCTGTGTGTTTTGGGTCATTGTCATGCTGGAATACCCATCCACGACCCATTTTCAATGCCCTGGCTGAGGGAAGGAGGTTCTCACCCAAGATTTGACTGTACATGGCCCCGTCCATCGTCCCTTTGATGCGGTGCAGTTGTCCTGTCCCCTTAGCAGAAAAACACCCCCAAAGCATAATGTTTCCACCTCCATGTTTGATGGTGGGGATGGTGTTCTTGGGGTCATTCCTCCTCCTCCAAACACGGCGAGTTGAGTTGAAGCCAAAGAGCTTGATTTTGGTCTCATCTGACCACAACACTTTCACCCAGTTCTCCTCTGAATCATTCAGATGTTCACTGGCAAACTTCAGACGGGCCTGTACATGTGCTTTCTTGAGCAGGGGGACCTTGCGGGCGCTGCAGGATTTCAGTCCTTCACGGCGTAGTGTGTAACAATTGTTTTCTTGGTGACTATGGTCCCAGCTGCCTTGAGATCATTAACAAGATCCTCCCGTGTAGTTCTGGGCTGATTCCTCACCGTTCTCATGATCATTGAAACTCCACGAGGTGAGATCTTGCATGGAGCCCCAGACCGAGGGAGACTGACAGTTATTTTGTGTTTCTTCCATTTGCGAATAATCGCACCAACTTTTGTCACCTTCTCACTGAGCTGCTTGGCGATGGTCTTGTAGCCCATTCCAGCCTTGTGTAGGTCTACAATCTTGTCCCTGACATCCTTGGACAGCTCTTTGGTCTTGGCCATGGTGGAGAGTTTGGAATCTGATTGATTGATTGCTTCTGTGGACAGGTGTCTATTATACAGGTAACGAGCTGAGATTAGGAGCACTCTCTTAAAGGGAGTGCTCCTAATCTCAGCTCGTTACCTGTATAAAAGACACGTGGGAGCCAGAAATCTTGCTGATTGATAGGGGATCAAATACTTATTTCCCTCATTAACATGCAAATCAATGTATAACTTTTTTGAAATGCGTTTTTCTGGATTTTGTTGTTGTTATTCTGTCTCTCACTGTTAAAATACACCTACCATTGAAATTATAGACTGATAATTTCTTCGTCAGTGGGCAAACGTACAAAATCAGCAGAGGATCAAATACTTTTTTCCCTCACTGTATATACTAAATCAGGGGTTTCCAATTTGAGATTTTTGGTGCGCCCCCCCAAAGCCAGCCTTCAGCCATCCCTTTTCTGAACCTTATCTATATTTTTACAAAAAATGCAAACAGCATCCAGATACAGACTGCAAATGACGAAGAAATACTGCAACGCCCTCTGCTGGTGGCACGGCGTTCAATAATAAAATATGAATACTGATGTGACGTTTCCATGAATATGTTTTGTAAGAACAGTTCAAATCAGAGATCATCATTTCTCCATGTTTAAATAAGTGTGCTGTACCAAAGCCTTGCCACGGTGCTGCCTCTGCACATACCTGACTGCGGAGCGCCGGCACATACACGGCGCTTGCGCAGTGCTGCTTTACGGCGGAAGTGCCCAACCCTGCAGACGTGTGCGACGGCGTCATGGAGACGGCGTGCCGCTCCGTACGCTGCCCTTGACCGTGTAAACAGATGCGCGCCATCCGGGCCATTAGCAGCCATTTGTGATGCCTTTGCTTCGGTACTGAGGTCCAGACAACAGGAATCATGAGTCGCACTCCAGATGCCAGGGAAAGGTGAGTGTGAGCCCCTGGGCTGCTGCGGGTCAGACTGGGCATGGCTGCTGGGGAAACAGCGAGGCTGCAGTGGGCCTGTTCGAGCTGGAGTACCGCCTAGTGATCCGGTGTGCTGTTCAGCTGGGATTACTTTCTTAAACAATGTCTTTAAAAGTATATAAGCTGAGAGACGTGTGAGCTGTATTATATTACCAGATCGTAACAAAAGCATCCACTTTGTGCTGGCAGATTTGAATGTCGGTGACAGTTATATTTAAGGTATGATTTCCAGATTTTACGACATGTTATCTACGAAAAGGAGACTTTCCAAAAAGTTTTCATGAAATCAGTAGCGGTGATGCAACTTTTAAGATGGGATTTCATATTCATTACTTGACTGAAGGTTTTAAATGAAGTATGAGACTCGCCTGCTGTGCGGTTATTTTTTGCCTTTTAGAGATGCAATGGCTTATATATTAATACTGCCTGCAAACCAGCTTTGTTTTCACACAGCACTTGAGTGCATTAGACGTCTGTACCACTATATTATGCATTGTTCCTCTATTTTGTAATGGACTATTTCTTATTTGTAGCAGAAAATACTTTTTTTTTAAATGCTATTTCTAAAATATTGTACTCCCCTACAATAGTGTATAGCTGCAAGCACTCATTATTAAGATTACACCTGTGCATCAGTTTCATAATGAATTGTATCCCACATAATAAACTGTAAGCAAAATAAAACTCTGGATGAAGGTTTTCCTGAATTACGGTTGGTTTGCCTTGGTTTTGCACATTAGTCCAGTTGTGCGTGCCAGATTATAATCTGTGTCTCTCCTTTGAAGGGATAACCAGACCAAGCAGATCCAGGAGAACATCACAAATGTGGAGAAGCACTTTGGAGAGCTGTGCCAGCTGTTTGCTGCCTATGTCCGGAAGACAGCACGGCTGCGGGACAAGGCAGACCTCCTGGTGCGAGAAGTGAGCCTGTACGCTGACTCTGAAACACCAAATTTAAAGAGTGGATTGAAACATTTCGCTGACCAACTTGCTAAAATTCAGGATTATCGTCAAGCAGAGGTATGAACTACAGCTGTATTTTATTGTGATGATGATGATGATGATGATGATGATGTGGTAAACTAATATTTAATTGAGAGGAACTTGGCCACACAGACATTCTTGTGGCCCTTTAAAATGCTTACTTAGAGTTCACCACAAATAGTATGTATATCAAGATGAAAAAGAGTGTGAGTGTGTGTGTGGACATCAGGCTCCTTAATCAAATATTTGTTACCACTATTTATATTTAAACCTACATGTTGGCTGTGAAACAATTGAAAAATAAGTAAGTTATGCATTTATATTAATTTGTAGTAAAACTGCAATAAAAACACTACAGTAATAAACTACTTAGCTACAGTAATTAATTTAATTGGGGAATTAAACACTTGTTTTCCTTTTATACTGCGACATAACTACAAAACATTTAGCAACCCTATAGTTCACAGGCAATGCTACAAGGAATGCATTGAAGCAGCTCATACAATACATTTTAGTCTAACACCTTGACTAGAGTCAGATCAGAGCTTTCAGGCCTTTATTTTCTTTTAATAAATAAATAAATACATACAATAGCAGTACTTGCATCACGATCAATACTGTATTTTACAATGTGTGCTTTATTTTTTCTTGCCATGGTTGATCTTGGATTTAACCAAAAGCCCTGAGCAATAATAAATTGCATTATCATAATTCAGAATATTTTAGCTTGAAATATAACACAAATTTAATAAACACTTTTCATTAATGGATGTGATGTAATGACAAGATTAAGATAATACATCCCTGAATATATGCAATAAACATAATTATAATTAAAATATAATTAATCCCCAAGAGTTAAATTACATGTTTGTTACGTTATTAGGCCTATATCATATTCAGAATGAATGTATATGATAATAAATTAAACCATTCTTGGTCTAAATGTAAATGGTATGTAAGATAGTTTTAGTATTTTGTAGCGTCTGCAATAGAATGGTGTTGCTAATCATGCTTTTCATTTATAACACAGGTTCCTTTGGAATTGTCAAAAATAAATTAAATGGTCTTAGTCTGACACACTTGTATTGAAGATGCTCAGAATCCTTCAAGACCCGGTGTTTGCATTTTATTTTTATTTTACAGGTGGAAAGACTTGAAGCTAAAGTTATAGAGCCGTTGAAAAGCTATGGTACACTTGTGAAGCTCAAAAGGGTAAGCAGGACAATGAAAGCAAATCCAGCCACTGTGAAGAATGACATCATATATTTTGACCCTGTGTGTTGTGAGTTTCAGTGTTTAGATTTTTACAATATTGATGCTGAACAAGTCTCTTGAAATTGACTGAGCCCTGGGTTATTGGGCTGTCCACTTGATGGCAGTAGTGTGTTATTTAACAAGCATAAGCCCATTGTGCCCAGTTAAACGGATAGCCTACATGGTATTGGCAGTTGAATGTCTCGCTTCTGATCTGCAGGATGACCTCAAAGCAACGATGAGTGCAAGGAATCGAGAAGCCAAGCAAATGCAACAGCTGGAAAGAACGAGGCAGCGGAACCCCTCGGATCGCCAGATAATCGTATCCTTTCCTTCGGCATCGGTTCGTCATTCACCCGCATGTATACCCTGATCTGTAGATGTACACTTTCATAATTGCTCTGAAAAGATGTAATAATATGACGTATCGGGAAACGTTTTCCTTAACTGCAGGACACAGTCTCAGGTGGGTTTATGAAGAGAGATCTGAAGCTTCTGTATGGTGTTTTTTTTCATGTATACATTTTTATTGTAAGAAAACAGAAAAATGTTAGCCATCCCTTTTTTGCACTTCAGTAAATAATATATATTATAAAAATGTCAATGAAATAATAAGTTGAATGAAATTCTACTTGTTTATGAAACACAGATGTGCAGTCTGTAAGCTCTGCCCTGTTGTGCTTCGTTAAAATGTGTCTAAATAGTCTCAAATGAAATCCTTTATAAAACAGTGTTGCAATTCGAATAATTGAAAGTGGATCTGACGGTTTAACACATACATGGTGCGATGTTGTGAGACAGGCCGAGACTGAACTCCAGAGAGCAACGATCGATGCCACTCGCACAACACGGCAGCTGGAGGAAACCATTGATGACTTCGAGAGGAAAAAAATACGAGACATCAAGGTGTGTCCGCTCTACGTACTGTATTGTTCAATTGTTTAAGATAATAATATGTTGCAGATGTTAAAAATGCTCACAAACGCTATGTAACCACACACAGTCGGTGAACGAGGCAGTGTTTGACTTTTTAATTGCCTTGTTCTGTCTTGGTTACTGCAGAAAGTCTTTGGCGATTTTGTGACCGTGGAAATGACGTTCCATGCGAAAGCTTTGGAAGTCTACACGACTGCTTTCCAGCACATACAGAGTGTAGACGAGGAAGAGGATCTCGAGGTAAGTTGTGGGTTGATATGATGAGAGTCTGGTATAATCTTACTAAAATAATAAATAATAAAAGAATATTCTATAGTTGAATTCAGAGCTTCAGGACTAAGTGATATGAAATGTTATTCCATGGTTTTCAGAATAAAATTATGCTTAATGATTTAGTTGGAACAGATATTTTTTAATTATAGCCCTGTTAATGACCCAATAGAGCCATACTAATAAACGTCAGTACAAGGAATATGTAAGGATTATGATTATTTGGTATTAGTTCATATCGGTGTGAGTATCGCATGGTCTGAGAGAGTATAGCACCTCTCACTGTGTTGGCAGGTTTTCAGGAGCTCGCTGCACCCGCCAGATCAGCAGTCTCGGATAGAAATCGTGCGTGCGAATTCCAAAACGTCACTCAGCCGGACTGGGTCAACAAAGAATAACTCGGGGACCTTACAGGTAAGAGATTATTTCGATATGTAATGTATAATGTTGGTTTCCACATGGTCCATTAAAACAGACCCTTAGAATGGCTTTAAAATAGAATAGGGCTGGTAGATAAACCGCTTATTGTGCATCTCGGACCTTCACTGCCGGCCCTCTCATACTGCAAGTGTCTCCTGATGACATGCTGTTCAATACTAAATTCAGTATAAGATTTTATTCATTCAAAGATATAGCATTTCATTTCAACTTTATGAGGTCCTGGAGATCCTCAAAACATACTGTCCTATTGGAGCAATGGGAGTAATTAAATACATAACTTCCTACACGTTATTTGTTCAATGCATTTATTTGGAGTGCTGACTTTTCTTCTACACAAATACACATAGAGGGGCATTCTCACTAATGAATGAGAACCAGTTGCATAGTTCATCATATATTCATTTTATTAATGAAATGGAAATCCCAAATGTATGTGTATTCAGATGACGTCACCCACATCCAGTGAATGTGCCCTGCCCTGTACTTTACAAGTCGTCTTTTTGAGGGACAGTAATGTCTACAAATCTATCCACGTTAATGCCTGAACAAGACGGTAACTGATGGATTGTGTTTGCAGCAACAGACGCCGACCTGGAAAAGGGCAGTTGAAGACGAGGAGGAGGAAGAAGAGGAGGAGGAGGAAGCTGATGAGGATGACCTGGAAGATGTCACCGAGGATGAAAAGTAATTCCCAGCCTTATCTTAACACTAATGTCTTACCAATTGCATTTTAATTAATGTTAATCAGTATTTCTTACATATTTATGTGCACTTTGTTGGAAATCAATAAAATACTTATTATAGTAACTATGAACAGCATTATTTTCCATTTATATTCAAATAGTTATATAGATGAATTGCCATCAGCCTGTATGGATCCACTGCTGAATGAACGCCCCCAAGATGTCTCCACTTGCTTTGATCTGCAGCTCCCCCTGTCTCACCTGCACATTTTATTCAATCTTCTGTTCTCAGTCTTTTTTTTTTTTTTTCTTCCTCTATTGGTTTCCAAAGTTCTGGCAACGTATCCAGCCCATTGCCATTTTAACTCTTTCAATGATGATATACACACACACACTTGTAATTTGATTAGTTTGATAGGATTGAAATAGAAGTTGATTTCAAAATGTATCAAACTAATCAAGTTGCAAGTTCAATGAAGTGGTGAGCTCAGCAGGAAAATAGAGCAGTAGACACTGGGGTACCTAGACCCAGGACATAAAACTAGTGCACACAGAAGAATACCAACTTGTAGAGCCAGTAGGCCTAAACCTGCATATTACAAACTTGTAATATGCAGGTTTAGGCCTACTTGCTCTACAAGTGTATTAAGGTTCTCCATGTGTGTGTGTATGCATATATATGTATAAAGGGGCTTGGCAATTGCTTGCCCCTAACCCATTCATTTAATAAAATAAAAATACACCATAACTTCAGTGCACTTGGCGTTTACCCTCCTAGCCTACAATAATTAATTTCTGGCTCTATAGACGTCTAAGAGTGCAGTTTGATTTAGGTAAGTTAAATACAGTATACAAGGAAAGATAATACAGCTAGTGGAGAAAACCACTCAAAATGCAGGACCTTCGAACAGGATGTTTCTGAAATGTGCAATGGGTCTTGGGCTAGAAACAGCTGCCTGACTACTGCCAGGTACATTTTCAATATAACACTAACACATTTCTTTTTTTTTTGTATTGTTCCTGGGTAGTAAGCATTATTTCCTAATTGCTCATGCCTCAAAAGTATAGAAAAGGTGTATTATTCCCCACAAACTTTGCTTTTGTGACCAGGACAGAAATATTTTGAAACTATTTCCAATGAGGAAAAGGGTGACATTGTCTTTTCGTTCAAAAAAAAGTCAGAAAAAACATGAATCCAAATTACAGTAAAGTATGATCATAAATCTCAAGAAACTACTCACTTCTAACTCTTTTGTAGTCATTTTTGTATTACTTTAGTATAAATACATGTTAATTTGGATTAATATGTGGTAATCAGTGTAATCAGAGTACATCAACTGTGCAGGACCATGTTAAACATGCTTTGGCCGCATTATCCCTTGAAAACACACCAGCTCCCCTGTGTTATTGGCCCTGAAGAGTAGTGAATTAACTGGTAAAATGTGATTCCACTCAGTGCCGGCCTTACACATTATACCGCCCTAGGCAAAATATAAACGTGCTGCTCACCCCCCATTGGCAAGATAAACATAGCGCCCCCTCTCTCCTCCTGTTCATTTACACACACACACAAACGCAACTCTAAATCAGTTAATTACCACAAAATCATGTTGATAAATACAATAAATGTACCAAAATGATGAACAATGTTTGTAAGAAAACAGTATTACCTTCAAATTATGAAAACGTAATTCGTCAACCATTCGACCGATCCTGTCACTGTGGGCCACAAATAATTTGCGAGTAGTTCCAACTTTGACAAACTGTGTACCCCACTCGCAACAGTGACAGGCAATGCCGGCAGTATTGTGAGAGAAATTAACGCATTTGGAAACATATGACATGTTATTCTTGCAAATGTATTCCAATATATCCTTAAGTTTCGATCCCAAATCAATTAGTCTTGATAGAGCTTTTGGCACGTCGCATAATTCAAGTGCATCAATGTCCTTTGGGTCTCCGTGTGCGAGAGCCATTTCAAGAACGTTGCATTGGTCAAGTCACCCTTTTGTTGTACAGAATTTTGAATACATCAGTTTTTGAAGCTGTTAAAAAACATTCAGTGTTGCAGAGTCCAATACCTGATTAAAAAAGTTCACTTTGAATTTCTTTTTGCGATCATAGGTTCGTCCTCTGCGTCTTTTTTCCTTACGAGATCGAATCTGACATTTTGAAAAAAATACATATTTCCGTTCATACACTGCACCAACACAAATTCGCTGTAGTTTAATTTGAAGGAAACTAAGATGGTATCATGTGACCGCGTTAAAAAAAAAAAAAGTCAGCGAGACTATGGCAGTGACACCAAAGGCAGTCATTTTGGTTTGTAAGCACACATCACAATATATTGCAATCTGATTACCTTTTATTTTTTTCATGTCGCCGTCCCTACATTTTGCCACCCCTGAGTTTTTCCGCCCTGGGCATTTGCCTACTTGCCTACCCGCTAAGGCCGGGCCTGATTCCACTTTATGATGGTAATGAAAAGAGGACAAAAATAAACGTGTAATGAAAAGTGTACGGCCTTGTATACTTTGTGTTCTTTAACACTACTGAAAACAATGTTTTTCACCTCTTCAACTATATTAATTGTAAGAAAGGTACTTGCTCCAGAACTACACTCCATTGTATTTTTTATTTCACTAGCACTTTAAATTAAATAATAAAATACAATTAATATAGAAAGATGAATCGATCAATTAGTATTTGAAGGCCTATATACGTACGTGTGTGTGTGTGTGTGTACATATGTATATACATTAAAAAATTGCAAAAAGCAAACTGTTTAAATTGGCAGAGATAGCGTTAGCACATTTTAATCTTAGGAAACAGCTATTTTTCAACAACAACAAAATCCAGTGAGAAGCTTCCTACCAAATACAATAGTACTTGTCTCAAAAGCTTACTTCAAGCTGAAATGAAAACAGTTTAAATGTATTAACAGAACCGTGTGATTCATTATTAGAATCTGAATGTATACAAATGTATCCATTTAATTCACAACACTATGTTGTAAAGGATATTGTACAGTTGGGTCAGTAAATTACCCCAGTAAATAAACTGTGACCTAAATCACCAGTTTCAAAAAATGCCACAAATGTATTTTTTTTTCTTCTTTAATAAACTGAAAATATTACACAGAAAATGTTCCACTCAAGTGGAGTGGCAAGTTTAATTACAAATGACATGGAAATTATATTTAATTATTTATCAAATCTAGTAACACAGGTTTCGGAATTGATCTCTAGTAAGCAAATGTACGTTTCATAAGCAAGTCTTCTTAAATACCAAAACTTCATTTCTACAAATATTTTTGTAAATAGTGTGGGGGGGATACACAATATTAAAAAATAATGAACTGCATATAATTCGTATTTTCGATATTTAATATATCGCCATGTCATTACTAAATACCAAATTGTGACAATTTAAACAATGCATCAAATGTATACCTTGGTTTTCAGAAGACATCCTTGACCTGGATATTTTTATAACCCTGCTGAAGCTACTGACACTCAATTCCAATAGAAAAACGACATGCTTCAATGTGCTCTCAGTCTAAGGGTGGGGGGGGGGGGAAGGAATAGTAAAGTAACATTTTTAGTTCAATCCAATCTATACTGAACATCAACATTTTCACTTTCATTTATCAAATTAAATCTACATTAAAACCTGTGATGTGTCATAATAACCCAGTCTATGCACAATAAGGATTATACTGAAATTACCAGTTTACCATGTTCGAAGTTCTTGTAGTAAAAACAGAAGCAAAGAAGAACTACATACAAAGAGCCCCGTTTATGTATTTTGGCACACAGGTAATGATATAAGATGCTGTAATAAAGGTGCCAACCAGTTTTTCAGGGAGATTTTCCTTAGAATCCCCAAAATTACACTTCTGGTGAGAATACACTCCATGCAAACTTTAACAGCCAACAGTTTCAGATGTTAAAACCACTCAAATTCACAATTACGTCTTGAAAGCCACAATTCCCTTTCAGTAGTTCATTAAAAGCAAATCTGAACAAAACTATGCAGCTTTTTATTCCTCCAACAGCTTCCTTCAGTTTTAAACAAAACTTAACCGAATTTTACGGGTTCCAATTGGTCTTCCGCTTAGTTCTTGCAATGCGGTCTTCGCTTCTCGCCAGGTTTGAAAAACAACAGTCGCAGAACCTTTTGGAATACCTTTTCTGGTGTACTGTAATGAAACAGACCCTGGAATGACACGGTACCCATAGCAGAAGTCATAGATTTCATCTATAGTTATTTTTAGAGGTAAATTAATCAGCTTCAAACACGTAGGGCCATCATATTGTCCGGGATTACCAAATCCACTGTGTCCAGGACCACCTCCTCCATCAAAGAACACATCAGAGTTGTTCATTCCTGAATCAAAAGCATTGCCGCTTCCCACAGAATTTGGCAAGTCCTTCAGAGTGGGAGCAGCTTGAGGAATATCAGAAAATTTTGATTTCTCATTCTGACTTAGGTATACCAGAGGACTATCCTCTCTTGGTTGGTCCTGGCTTAAAAAATCTGGAACACCAAATTCCTGCATTTGTTCTCTTGAAATGCGTTTCAGCATCACCTCAGATCCAAGAAACCTCTGCCCATTCAAATATTCCGCCTTTGCTGCCTCTTCCTCAGACTCAAATTTTACCAAAGCCTCGCCAAGACCGTTTCCTTTGTCATCAAAGAGCAAGTGAATGCAAAACTCAGATATCCCAAAGTTCTGGAAGAAGTCCTTAACCTCCACTTTGCGCACATCGAAAGGCAGGTTTCGCACATAAATGCATACCCGTTCAGACAGGTAATTGCTTCTTTGTGAACGCTGAGATTTTTCACGGGATCTACTAGACCTTTCACGGTACTCCTCCAACTTCTGCTCCATAGAGTCTAGCATTTCCACCATTTTCTCCTTCGAAATGGGGGAAACGTATGTCGTACGGTGGGCCAGGCTTTCTTTGTGGCGTCCTAAGCCAGAGCAGTAATCCCTCAGACTCTTGAACAGCACGAAAGCTGCCCTTGTTCTTTTCCCATTCTTGTCATGCAAATGCAGAACCTGGTCATCATGCAAGACCACAGGCTGGAAGAAATTCTTAATATCACTCTTTTCAACAGAGTATGAAAGGTTTTCCACCAGCACACAATACTCCTCATTAGAAGGTGAAGACGATCGGGATCTGCAATCCACTGGCGACCTAGACCTCGACTTCTCTTTGGAATATCTTTCTAGATAAGATGCTGATGGCCCTGGTTCATACCCAACAGCTTTATCTACAAGTGGTCCTACATGACCCCCTGCATTTATCCACTCTTTCTCTGTACAGGAATTCACTTCAACAAATCGAGACCCAATGTACTCACGGTCCAGTTTAAGGCCCTCATTTGCATCATGCAGAGATGAAAACTTAACAATACCCCTCCCATTATTTTGTCCACGGTGGTTTTTCATCAAAAGGACATCCTCCACATCTAAACCTTGGAAAAACCTTCTAACATCTACTTCTGTAGCAGAAAATGGCATTCCATGTAAATGCAAGTAGAAGCCATCATTATTGTTTGGAATCACCTTCCTTGGTGGGCGAATACTATTCGGACCCGAAGCACTTGGGCCTGAAACAGCAGCCATACCCAGAGGGTCCATTCTTCTGACCTCCACCGACAGATTTTTTGTAAAGGCTGAAGGGACTGTCTTGGTTTCAGACCTTCTGAATCCTGGCCTTTCATTATAAATCCTTCTTTTACTTGCTTCTGGTTTTTTTGCACTTGCTTCAAGAACATTTTGCATTTCTGTCTTGCTGCTTAGTTGGAGATGAACCGGAGACCCTTTAATGCATCCTCCTGAGCGGATCATGGCACGCCTTGCATCTTCATCGGAGGCAAATATAATAAAAGCTTCTTCGAGGTCTCCACCAATAATGTGCACCCCACCATCAGGGATTTTCAGTCCAGTGAAGAAACTGCGTATATCCTCAGAACCAGCACTGATTCTGAGCCCCTGTAAACGGATGACCACCGCCATGCCGAGCGCAAACAACAGCACCTGCAGACAAAAAGGCACACAGAACAGCATTATTATACCAAGAGTCGTTGTCCGAGAATTAACAGTGTGCACTGCACATCACAGTAACTAAGCTCTAGGAGGAGCCTAACATCAGCCATTTGGAAAATAAATCAAAACGGAGACAACCATTATATGCATTTCATGTTACTGAAAGACAACACTAATAATGGCTTTTCACGTGCCTGGCCTTCTGTACAATGCTGAACAAGCATCAAGGTCTAATAACATGTCTGAGAACCAGAGCAGACACGTGAGGGGTCTATGGATATTGTCTCTACATATACCGTTAACCATAAAAACAGAATAACCTACCCATATCAAAATCACTTAGTTCTAATATCAATATTATAAATTGTATTTCATGCATGGTGTATATAGGATTTATTTCTAACTAGTTACATTAAGTCGTCTGAGTGACAGGAGAACCTTAAGGTGCCAAATGATGGCTTGGGTGTCCGCTGAGTCTTTACATAGCTGACTCTTCTGACACAGCTTGGAACCGATAAGGCTATACGCCAAGTCTAACGTTCTTCAGCCTCAGCTGTATTTTCAGCTTCAACTTCATAAAAGACATTGATAAACACATTAAGGCTCATCACCAAACTGGCGTGTCCTCCTTGACTATACAGCATATCTGGTCTGGAAACTGATTCAGTACAATTTCCAGTTTCTTTGGAAAATGTGAAAGTAATCCCCAAAACATCTCACCAATGATACATTATTGAAAGAAAATAACTAAATGTAATGTATACACCAATTTGCATGATAGTGGATCTTTAATGCAAATATAAACAATGTTCAGGGTTTTCATTAATAAATCAATAACCAAAAAGCCAATGTAGTCAGTACAAACAGTTTTATAATACTAATATTTACTTTTGTATTTTCTCCTTCTCGAACTACAAAAACATATATACAGATCTCAAGATCAGATGACACCAAACAGGAACCATCACGTGGGGAACAATTCTCAATTGAGCTTAACAGAAATGCACCATCTCCTCGGTAAAACAAACACCTGGTGATACTAATGACAGGTTATGGGTTTCTGTCATTTTTGTTTTATGCTGCATTTCCATATTCAAAGACCAATAGCACACCAATACCACTCAGATTCTCTGAAGCCAGAGAAGATCAATACAACGACACCTAACACTGCAAACCAAATTAAGGGCTCCATGCAAATCTGATGTCAAAGAGTATCCCATGTTCTGATGGCTCTTTCTCCATTCTTGGTACTTGTACTTCAGCACAGGAAATTAATGTCACAAAACTCAATTTTCTGTTTCATCCTGCAAGCAAAATTCAATTTAAATAGTTTTTACTTACTTATTGTGCTCTAAATCAACAAAGAAATTCAACATGATCCACTTTAATGAATTAGTGTCATATATTTAACATTACCACCTCTGGGATGTAAGACAACCACAATTAAAAATGACAAAACCATAATTTGCAACCAGAAACAAAAAAAAAAAAAAAACAGTTTAAGAGGTCAGGGAAAAGATATCACAGATGAAGACTAAGGAAACCACAACTGTGACTCAGTTATTGCTATCTCATAGGTACAATCTGGAGTCATGAATCTTTCCTTTCAATGGGATGCTGAGAAATGAATACATGCTTTCATCACAGCTACATTACTGCAATGCCATTCAAAAGGGTAACCCTACCCACACTCTGTCAAGATGTCAAATAAAAAGTCACCATATTAAATCCAACTGATCACATCACTACTCAACCAGATGAAACCTGCAAACCATACCTCTATCAACTGCCATTCATTCAGCTGCACCAGTTTTACATCTAAATCTTTGAGCTATTAAGTATTGCACACACCAGTAGGTAATTCCAACCTAACCTTAACATGATCCACTCTGTAAGTCACTGTATTGCTTAATATTAAACAAATTGTAGAAGTTAATCAATATCTGTTGTATGAAAGTAATTTTATTAGTGAAGACAAAACATTTCCATTAGCAAAAATCTATTTCAACTATATGGTCATTTAAAGACATTTGAACACAAGTCCCACAAACGCACAAATATGCATATGTATTTATCGAGGGGTTGATCCCCTTCTGTTGGCATTAGTCTGGTGACTTCTGGCAATGAGGGGAAACAAAATAGATTAAGGACATTTTTCTATAATACACATTTACAAAGTATATATCGAAGTGAATCTATTGAAAACTAAATTCTGATTGTAAACGATGATGCATAGCAAGTATAAATATTCATGATCTGCTTCTAAAGTATTAATCACATATGCAGATGTAGTCAAATATTCCCTATTACCCAGCAAAATGAAACCTATGAGGAGCAGGCCCAAAAAACAGTGCAGTCCTACACATTGTATTAAACCCAGTATATATTACTGCAAGAAAATTCACTGCATGCAAGCAACAGCATGACATTTTAAATATATTTAACACAAGATAACAAATATATATTTTAAAAAAACTGGCTACTATTCCTCAAATAACAAAGAAACACCCTTAACCCTTAAGTGATGCTAGGAACCAAAGAGGCCGTGTCTGAAGCGAAATAAAGACCAGTTACACGACAAATATCCAAACAAAAATAAACTGTATATTTTACACAACCTCCAAAATGTCTTGAAATCAAGAGCACTGTTCTTCCTGACAAAGAGGCAGAAAACGCCTCGGCCAAATGCCTGCGAGATTAACTGACTGCACCGCCTCCATTGCAAGGCACACGCAAAGCTCACTGGCACACTTTTTCCTTACGTGTCACAATAATATATTTCTTAAAAATGTTTACTTGTCCACGGAAACAGAAACAGTAATTTTCCCCGATGTCCTAAACCGACCAGCCATGCAGCAGCCACTGCAAAATGTCGTTTGCACCTCAGCTCGTCCCGTTGGCGGCGTAAGCGTGATGACGACATTACGTCTTGAGGTAAACGTGGACTACGGAATAGCACAGGGGTCAAAATTCACTGTAAAACGACGGAACTGGATAGCGCCTCAAACTGAAGTGTCTTTGTCGCAGTAGAAGCGCTAGTATGCGTCTTAAGTCGGGGTGAACGTGTGTTGCTGCTATGGTATATTTTTAAGACAATCACATTACTTCATAACATATATATGAGTGCTGGGTGGTGGTGGAGGAAGGGGGTGACATACTCCAGAAACTGAATCCGTTCAGATGAATGGGAGCATCTCCAGCCCCAGCCCTGCAGAGCCCTGATCCCAAACTGGGGAATTGTGGGAGCCCGGAAGAGCATCAGCACCAAGCCATGGCGACGGGAACGCCACAGCTCTGCACTTATACATCTCTTTTATTCGTCTTGTTCAATTCAGATGTTTACCATTGCCAACCATTTTCCATCCCCTTTCAGCAACCGTCAGGGTGTGGTAGCGATCAGTTCTTTGATATTTCAAGGCTGTCTTGTGCGAAATGTGGGCTGAACCAAATCACTAGTATTGCTGGTGAGTGTTACACTGTAGCAGTAGTTTGATTTATGACTTTTGTACGTGAAATTATATTGCTGTCATATATAAACAAAATCACATCCTTATTCCATAATGTAACACATTCCTGTTATCCTACCTCTGAAAGAAAAAAGAGTAAAGGACAGTAAGTGCTGTTTTGCAGGAACGTCGTGCGTGTGTCAGACTGGGTTCAGAGCTGTCTCTAATAATGGAGGACCTCTGTCCTGTGAGATATGTCCATCTGACACCAAACAGGTATGTGTTTTTCCTATAGGTATGTAGGATGTGTGTGTTGGACTCATGCAAGAGTGATTAAATGTGTCTTAGATTTTCATTAAACAAACAATTCCCCCACTGTGCCAATGTCCAAGATTAGACAAACACATTGACAGTGTTTTCTGTGACCTATGAAAACCTGTGGTAGGAAAAGTCAATTAGCCAATCAGGCATACATGCAACCTTCACACAAGAAACATTGACAATAAACCTGTATTTATTTATGAATCATTTCCAAATTTGCTGAACACTGATACCAGATGGTGTAAATATTTACACGATCAAAACTAAATGAAAGTGTGACTTAATACCAAATGCATTTCAGATACTCTTTAGTTCAACAGTTAATAGGTGATTGATTACATTATAATGCATTTGTACAGTTTTTTTGAAGATCATGAACCATGTGAGTGTGTTGATCTCAATTTGAAGAAGATGGGCTACACACAGATGAATATAAACTTTGCAAATTAATGAACAGTATTTAATTACAGCAATAATACAAATACTTATGGAATATCACAATATTTTGGAATATTCGGATACAAAGAGAAATTCAAATGCTTCAGAGTTTTTAAATGTAAATGTGAATGTGTCTGCTAGAATAAAATCTAGAGTTTGCAGTACATTGTGTACATCCTCTGAATGCCCCTCCATTGCTTTTTGTAACATTGCAGTCAAATGAACAGTGTGAAGACTTAACTACAGTGTGGACTACAATTATTTATTTTAAGTATATCAAAAAGTAATAGGGATAAATATAGGTATAACCAAAAAGAAAAGGAAAAAAGAAAAAAAAAGAATCCTCTCACAGACATAGAGTCCTGTTACTTCTTCCGACTAAATTCAGATGGTGCTCTCTGTTTTAAAGGGGGTCACTAAAGATGGTTTTGACTGTATCAGATGCCCTGGAGATTTAAATGAGGATGGAACATGCCACTGTCCTACAGGAAGTATACTTGGTATGACATATGATATAATACATTTTGTATGGATATGGTTTCAATTTCTAAGACTAAACCAAGAATTCTATGTAGTTGGTAAACCTAATGCAAATTTCAAAATCTGAAAAAGAGATTTTCAATATGTGGGCTACATTGCAATGTTCTCACTGTTATGACTGAAAATACATTTACATTTTCTGTGTTTATGTATAAAATTGATGTTTTTTATTTTAGTTAACAATCTAATGTAGCTCCAGTTTGAAAATGTATGTTTTTGTGACCTCAGTTGAAAGGGGCATTGATGGAAGTTTACTGGAGGAAGGGAGATGTGAGAGTTGCATTGGTGAAAATCCGTCTTTTACAGTCCCAGATGTTTCTGGAGGCAGGTAACTGGCTTTGAATGTCCCTTTAGTTGCAAAATGATAATCTGTCATCTGGATCTTCCTTATTATGTAATATCTGATTTGCATCACATTCTATAATGTCATCTCTGTACGTATTCAATTTCAATAATGATTTTCTGTTCTTTTGTTTTCTTTAAGGTGTGTCAGATGCCAGCAATCGTTTATCGATACATCTCTTTCCTGTGCATGCAGTCCAACTAATTTAGCTGTAAGTCCCTCTGTTTCTATAGGACAGATCTGAGTCCTCAGCACTTGAAAAATTACTGGTATTGGTAACCACTATTTCACAGGTACTCTTATTATGATTATTATTAATACATATTATTATTGTAAGATGTTAATGCCAAGGCACTACTAATTGTTATTACAGCAGTTGACATATTAATGACAAATCCTTTCCTCTTGCAGATTATTGTCTCTGCTGGGATATAGAACTGCCACTCTGGGTTTAGTTAAAATTGCTAATAAGATAGGGTCAAACAGATTGTATTGTAGTCTCTCTGGATGTTGTTATATATGATCTGAAACTGTGTGGGGGGAAATAGATTTCATCATTGCAAGGCTTGAATTAATCATTCTTTAGAAATGGGTTACAAATCATGCCTCAGTGTTGAACTGTGCACACCTCCAGCATCAGGAATGAAACCAGGCAGAGCAGCACAGAGCCTTCGGGACTGGAGATGAGTTGGTAGTGCCTTCATTTCAAAAGTCTTACATTTTTGTATTATCTGCATTTTCTTTATTCATTCATGATTTTCTAATTTTTCTCATTCGGCAAAATTATATTTTTGACATGTTATGTTATTATGCTTTGTACAAATCCTGCAAAACCAATTTGTTTAATGGACTAACACTGCATGTTGTTATTTTTGAAGTAAGGATCTGCTACAATCTCAGATTGCTTGATATCTACATCAAAATGAAATCCTTTCTCTTCTAGTCTGGAGGTTTGTGCTTTTCTTCAAGTAATCTACCAACACCAGTGGCTTCTAACATCAATTTTGCACAACTGGTAAGTAAACACTAATTTTCCTATTCTAGAATTACTTTCAAATACCACAATAATACAATAGTATTATAATATGAAACTTTATTTTGCTATGTGTGCTTAATTATGTGGGCTATAGATAATTTTAAAACAACTTCCTATAAAGTCAAATAAACTTATCTTACACTAATTAGCATGTATTGTTTATCACTTTCATATGTGTAAGTGAATGATAGTCAGAATCTATGGATTATTACTATTAAAATATTGACAAAGACAATTTAAGGAACATGCAAAAAGATGGTCATGGTCATAAGCAAGAATGATCATATCAACAAATACAACTTAAATCCATTTTCACATTTTCACCAGTTGCTTTCTGGATGGTGGTCTCTAAGAGGAGTGAACAAGTCATGTTTTCCCTGCAACTCCTCTTTTACAAAACAAACGAACAGGGGCGCCATCTGATTTTTAGAATTATACATCGAAATGGTCAATGGAAGCAGTGATCTAGCAGTAATTCATCTTTGAGATAAATTAACTGTTTACTGCTGGTTAATATCTGCGACTTCCAACACCAAGTCATTCTGAGCCGGGTTTTGTTATTAGTGTCAGTGTTACACATTTTTTTATTTACTCAAATCCACTGTGACGGCAATTGCATTATTCTGCCATAAACCACAGCTTCTCATATTGTGCCATCCAGCAGCAAACTTATTTGCTAGTAGCTTCCGCCATTCAGAAACTGTAGGATCAGTCCACTTATTATTAAAAATAGTAAAATTATCAAAATTAATAATGATAAAACAATCCTACATATATTTCAGTGGAGCCACATCGATCATAACAGCACAGCACAGATAACTCTTCATGTAGGAGTTCTAGCAGTAGTAGCATTAAAAGCAATTCATACAGACAGAAATGCTGGTATTACATCTTCTGTGTAAATGGAGCATTTGATAGATATTTTAGACATTAGATATATTTAAGATTTTCTTTTGAACCATGCAGGCTATCCTAGTCCAGTCTTTATGGTTTACTGAACATCTGCAGTCTTCAGCAGCTGCATGCTTGGTAAGTCTTTTTTGAGGTACAAACTAAAAAGAAACATCTGCATCCCACCTCCCCCTCCAATTGATAATTATGTTTTCACACTTGGTGTATAACCACATAATACAACGCGCCCTGCTTATAAGAATCTCACTTCACCCGGACAATGTGATTCTTACAAAAATAAAAAAAAGTGAGAAAAAAGTGGATTTACAAAACAAATATTAAATGAATGGTTATGTTTTAACTGCATAAATTACATAAAGGAAAATTAAATTTAAAAAATGAAAATAAATCTTCCACTAGCAAATGACTCAAACAGGATTTGATAAGCACCTGCGCACTGGGGAATACTTATATTTTCATAAATGCTAAAACTGGTTATTTCTAATCTATTTCAGTCTATTTCAGTAGGAAGTTGATTGTCTAATACTAGTTTGTGTTTTTATCCGCACAAAATATTGGGTATATTTTATTTAACAAATTAGACTTAACACATATTGTGCTGATGTTGCAGATGTTTTACAACCTCACTGCCTGTCAAGCCCTTGGGAACATGTGTGTGATGAACATGAATGCCATCAGCAGTGTCAGTAATGATGCCTGTGGGCTCTTCGGCACCGTCTTCAGAACCACTGCGGCTTTGGGATCTGTGCAGACAATATCCTACTGGTGAACCATATCTTTTTTTAATTTTGAAGATAAAGATATTTTTTTTTACAAGAGTGCATGGCTTATTACTGTATAAAATGTGATCAAAATTGTGTATTGATTAGGACAGCATTGGGACTGGAGAGAATGGCTTCTGTATGCTAATATCATAGGCCACGGTTTCAGAATCCCGGGCTGAAGATGCAGTTATAGCAGTCCGCTGAGGAAGCATTTGGTTTAAAATAAATCTTGGGACTAAAACTGTCCTGTTTCCCTCCTGTCCTTTTTGATTGGAAACATCTGAAGAGAGAATAGATCAAGCAGATTGTGAAACAGAAGCCAAAAGTATGCTAGGTTTCTCCTGTGCAAATTCAACTCTAAATGTATATTTTTGTCACTTGTTTCAGGAGGATGAACCTCCCATGGCTGTATTATGGTGACCAGCCAGGTTTAGCCTCCCGGGTCCTTTATGCAGAGCCTTTCCCAGCAAGCTTTAGTTTCAGGGGTGCAGCCCAGGTAAAGGACCCGGAGACCAGACATCTGGTGAACACCGGAGTGAAAGCAGCTGTTTTTCTTCAGCAGTTTTTATTTCTCATTCTCAATACCATGCATATTATTTCTTCTGATTATAGCTGATGAATAATTTAGCATTTCAGAAATGTATTTAGAAATACATTTTGGCACTTTTTTTTAATTTAATGGAACATATTGGCTGGGATTAAACCTTTGACCCACCTGCTATTAGAAAACTACACAACTGTACTCAGTTGCAGCTTCATTTTTAGTAAGATGCCACTTTCTCCTAATCAGAAATGTAACCGCTATGATGTACAGGTTTTTAGTTTGCTATTAGCGGGTGGGTCAAAGTTTTGATTTTATCCGGCCCATTGTTTATTATTCAGTTGTGTGAATCCATAGCAATATACACTCACCTAAAGGATTATTAGGAACACCTATTCAATTTCTCATTAATGCAATTATCTAACCAACCAATCACATGGCAGTTGCTTCAATGCATTTAGGGGTGTGGTCCTGGTCAAGACAATCTCCTGAACTCCAAACTGAATGTCTGAATGGGAAAGAAAGGTGATTTAAGCAATTTTGAGCGTGGCATGGTTGTTGGTGCCAGACGGGCCGCTCTGAGTATTTCACAATCTGCTCAGTTACTGGGATTTTCACGCACAACCATTTCTAGGGTTTACAAAGAATGGTGTGAAAAGGGAAAAACATCCAGTATGCGGCAGTCCTGTGGGCGAAAATGCCTTGTTGATGCTAGAGGTCAGAGGAGAATGGGCCGACTGATTCAAGCTGATAGAAGAGCAACTTTGACTGAAATAACCACTCGTTACAACCGAGGTATGTAGCAAAGCATTTGTGAAGCCACAACACGTACAGCCTTGAGGCGGATGGGCTACAACAGCAGAAGACCCCACCGGGTACCACTCATCTCCACTACAAATAGGAAAAAGAGGCTACAATTTGCACAAGCTCACCAAAATTGGACAGTTGAAGACTGGAAAAATGTTGCCTGGTCTGATGAGTCTCGATTTCTGTTGAGACATTCAGATGGTAGAGTCAGAATTTGGCGTAAACAGAATGAGAACATGGATCCATCATGCCTTGTTACCACTGTGCAGGCTGGTGGTGGTGATGTAATTGTGTGGGGGATGTTTTCTTGGCACACTTTAGGCCCCTTAGTGCCAATTGGGCATCTTTTAAATGCCACGGCCTACCTGAGCATTGTTTCTGACCATGTCCATCCCTTTATGACCACCATGTACCCATCCTCTGATGGCTACTTCCAGCAGGATAATGCACCATGTCACAAAGGTCGAATCATTTCAAATTGGTTTCTTGAACATGACAATGAGTTCACTGTACTAAACTGGCCCCCACAGTCACCAGATCTCAACCCAATAGAGCATCTTTGGGATGTGGTGGAACGGGAGCTTCGTGCCCTGGATGTGCATCCCACAAATCTCCATCAACTGCAAGATGCTATCCTATCAATATGGGCCAACATTTCTAAAGAATGCTTTCAGCACCTTGTTGAATCAATGCCACGTAGAATTAAGGCAGTTCTGAAGGCGAAAGGGGGTCAAACACAGTATTAGTATGGTGTTCCTAATAATCCTTTAGGTGAGTGTATATCATGCTGTATAGTATTGTATTCCCATTTCCAAATAATGTTTTGATGCACAGCATTGGTTTTGCTTCTCATCTGAAGGATTGATACCAAATGAAGGGGTATAATAAACAGCAAGATGGAGTATAAAAATCAGTATCCATAAACCAGTAGATAATGCAATGCACTGTATAGGCAACGATAACAAATAAGTTGCGGGGCCACAATACAGTTCAGTGCAATACAAAGTACCTAATAAGAAGGCATCACGTGATGTGATGATTTGTGTAGTCAGAAAAATCATTGTTTTTTAATTTAATTCCTTACAGAACAGAAAGATCCAATTGGTTGCAGCTGTTTACAATGCAAGAGGTGATTTCTTAAAATGGGAGAATATTGCTGGAGGTACATTGCAGGTAAAGTGTGGAAATGTTGTTTTAACAGTAAAGATAAAGCACAATACTCAAAATACATTTACCACCAAACTACATTTTCTTAATGAGAAAAAAACAACATAAATAAGTAAGAGGAAAAAAAGGATTTTGTACAATTTGTTGTTTTCATCTTCTAAAAAGGCGATGGTAAACTTAAACTTACATTAGAAGTTTAATGGTTCAATGTTGGAAAAACGTGTCTGGCAAATGAATATTTGTCTGTGCTCTTGTACCTGTGAATTCTACCACGTTAGGATTGTTTTTGGTATATTCTACTTAGAAATGAACATCAATTTCTGTAATGATGGATTTTTTAGCATTATAATTGAGTCTACCAAAGCAATTATACTTCAATCTAATACATATTTTTTTGCTTCTTCCAGCTCTGTCCTGATACCTCAGCCAGACTCAATGCTGCTTACACATTTGGAACTACATATCATCAGAGTGTGAGCTCTTTTCTCTTGTTTTCTCTTGTTATTATTAGCATGTAAAAGCGAGCCCCCAATGATCTGACCAGGCAATATTACTGATTTGCTGTCTGACTTTGATCAGTTCCATATTTGCTCTGGTTAATTACTTAATGGTTTAAGATAATACTTTGCTTTAGGACACAGACTTGAAATTCATAATAATTTGAATAAGTATTTAAAAATCCTGCATCTCTTGTGTGCCTTAACATACGACGCAGTGTTAGAAGATTCTGTCCTGAAATTTGTCTTGGGAACAGGAAAACAAATCCTGTGACTTTATACATCAAACCATGTAAACATGCTTCCCTTGTTTATTGCTAACCATTATTTCAAGGCTAAAAAATGATTGGTCTAAAGCTGCTTTTGAGGCCTAACGGTTAAATTATTGCAGGAAATCCCATGAAAATAAAAGTAACGCCTCTGAATTTATACCTCTCTTGGAAGAATGAACTGTTTCTCCAAGTGTGTATATATAGTATATTTTTATTTTTGCCCGCAGTGCTTCCTGCCAGTCTCAAAGCTTTTAGCAGCTTTTCCAGAGCCCTTCTTCTATGACCTCTACATGGACTTCAGTGATGCAAATGAAGAGAAAAGGCTCTGGGCTGTGCCTGTTCTGAACCGGAACCTACAGTTTAATGGACAATTCGTAAACCAAGGTCATATCCATATTAATACATTTAGGTCAACTGCAATCTTTATTTCAAGGTTAAAATATAACTTGTGTACCTGTAACATGTTTTTTGTTTATAAACAGGAGATAATTTGAATAACTGGTATCTGACACGTCGGATTTTTCTGGTGGATACCTTGAGTGGCCGCGAAACTGCATTAACAGATCAACCCAAAGTCATACGTGTTGCAACAAGTATAAGAATAGGGTGAGATTTGCTTTTGTTAGCAAATGGTAAAAGTTTGATGTGGATTATCTTTGCGAATTGCAAGTTGATGTCTCTATCACCATGAATACATTTGGAAAACAGATAAGAAGAAATATGTACAATAATACAAATAATAATGTTAAGAAAATGCTAACTGTTGGCCTACACTTACAGTTTCAAGCTGGTACGCAACACTCGGAAAGGAGAAATCTATCCACCGCTGCTCACTGTCTCTTATACAGATGTTCTCATCACAGATGTTGACACACAGACTGTTCCGGTAAGTTATCTGTGCTGTGAAGGATAAGTGCTCCATGTGTGCTTAAGTGTTATCTGGTTACTCTTGTCTTATTAGTGTCACTTTGTCTTTTCATTGAGATTTACAATGGTAATATAATTAGGGGTACCAGTTGTTCATCCAGTTATAGTAGTTTTTTTTTGTATATATTACAGGTATTCTTTGCATTGGAGTATGAAATGGATACAAGTGAAGCTCAGGTCCAAACTGATGTGAGTATTGATGTACTGAGTATAGTCAAATAACAATTATTTGATGTGGAGGAGCTCTGCTAGATTTGGGAAATGAGGTATTTGTTTCATGTTGGCATTGTGCCTAGGTTAAGGATAATGTTTAGGTTTGGATTAGGGATTTGGTAGGGGGTTAAAATCTGGTTTTGCGCTGACTCTGTACTTTCTCTTAAACCATAATTGACCCCGTCAGATCCTACAGATCAATCAATTATTCTTTTTTGGTATACCACCCTTTACAATGAGTTGCCACAAAGTGCTTTCTCAAATTTAAGACAAAACAAAGATAGTCACTGTAGCCATGAAAGTCAACATAACTCAGGTACAGAGGCGAGGAAAACTAAACCTCCCTAGAACAACACATCTATGGACAGAGATTGCACTCTGCTGTACCAGGTCATGTTGAGGAAAATTAACTGCAATACTTTGCTTTTCTGATCTTTGGCTGTCTTTTAACATATCTGAAGAAATAAAAAAACAGAAAAGCTAAATTAGCCCGCTGGGGCAAAATGTTTGGATACAGCACAGAACTCCTCCTCACATTGCTAACCCTGTTCTTTAAAGGGACTGTGTATATTCAACTGTACAACTGTGTAATTCTCTAGGTACCATACATACATACATTTATTTTTCCTGTTACAATTGTTACAAGAATTGAAATGTTTGTGCATATTGTGTAAAATATTACACTACATATTAACCACTTCATACTATGTAACAGTACTCCACCACATAATCATATTATTATTATGAGAATAATGGTCTGACAGTGTCCTGTGCGTGCATGATCACCTGTCTACAAATCAGTTATTTTGCCAAAGTTTTAAATAAAGTTTAATAAAAGCATCCTTATCAAATATTCAAAAAGCAATCAAAGTGTACCGAGTTGAACAAACTGCTATGGGAGCTTACACTTTGTATCCACTGACATATCTCGTCTGCAATGTATACAATATCTCCCTGTGCCCAGCTGTCAGGCAGCTGTTCATTTTAAGACCCATATCTTTCAGATTGCCTTAGGAGTCCTTGGAGGCTTATCTGTTTTGTATTCCCTCCTGAAAACTGCAAGCTGGAAACGAAGAGTAGCATCACCTTTAATTGACTTAGAGGTGTGTACAGTACATTGTTTGTGTGACAGAGTATTATCTTAATGCTTTTTATAAAATCTTTTAAAAAGTGTAATTCCTATGAGGGAAAAAATAGAAAATAATACTTGCAAAAGCATAACAAACAAGCTCAGAAAATATAATAATAAGCACATTGAAAAGTGTAAGTAATTAGAGATTTGGGAAAAGAAAGCATTATTTGAGAAGAGGCAATATTTAAACTGAAGAGCCATTTTGAAATAATAAATATAGGATGATAGTATTTTAGTATTTAGTTTTTCTTCTGTCTTTCTTTCTAGACCATTCTAAAGTTTCTGCTCTTTTATGCTGGGGACTTAGGAAATGTTTTCTTTGCCGTTACATTTGGAACTGGACTCTATTGGCTCATTTTCTTTAAGGTAAGTGCAATATGCTAGAAGTAAAGTAGCAGTGTTGGTATCCCAATCTAATCCCCCTCATAATAATGCATTGGGAGAGAACAGGCCGATTGAACAGTAGACAATAACAAAGAAAACAGAACAACACTTATTTGAAACCCTTATAGTTAAAGCGTAAATGTGCATAAATATAATAACAACAAAACAAAGAAAAATGGCTTCGTCTAGTCAAGAAAATCCTTCACACTCAAAGCAAAGAAAATGTATAGATTAATGGGCATATATTTATTCCATCTTCCCATGACCTTGTATTTTGAATGTAAAATGTCCAATTGTAACTGGCAGCAATAAAAGTGATAGAATCTCAGAGGGATGTATGTATTTATTTAAATATAATTAGTTTTTTTCTAACTTTATGTTTTTATTTTATTCCTTCTGTTATGGGCATACTGTCCAGACTGTTGAGGCAAGTTTCCTTTAATTCATATTCTGTTTTCTGCCTTCCTTATTTTTTTCATTCATAGTTCAGTGTGTGAAACTTGTTTTGTCTATTGGTGTTTTCAGGGTCAGCAGTTTGTGTCAGTTCTGTTGCCTTTGCCAGAACAGGAAGAGCGGTTTGTTACTTATGTTGGCTGTGCATTCGGACTGAAGGTAATTAAAATAATACAAACTGTGGTATTTATTAATTAAAAGTTAATTGCTTTGTACTTTAAGTGGCATTCAAGGATATCACCCAGCATTGTTCAGCATTATCCTTAACCAGGTTGAAAAAAGAAACCATGTGCATCTTTAAATGTATGAATTTTATTTGTCTGTATTTACTTTTTGTTTTCTTTCAGGCAGTCCAGTTTCTGCACAAACTAATAAACCAGATATCTATTGACATCTTCTTCATTGACTGGGAGAGGCCTAAGGGAAAGGAGTTTAAGTCTGTAGAAGGTAGTGCATTTTAGTTCACCACCAGAATATGTGTTTTGCTTTTATTTGATTGTTTGTTTTTACAATTTGTACCATTCCAGTCGTAAGATGTTTCATTATGCAGTATGTTTAAATGGCAGATTGTCTGGATGTGCAGGAGGATGAGTAACTGGTAAGAAGTGTTCGTTGACGATCTCATAATGACTTTGATGTACGAAATTAATCTGAGAATGAATGAAGCCGTTCACCTTTACCTCATAATGGAACATCTGGACTCAAGGGACACAATGTTATGTTCATAATGATTTCCTCTGTAATGTTTGGATTGAATAAATATATGTATTTAATATATTTGTTTCATCATAATTAAATCATATTGAGTTACATCTGCAGTATATTAAAAGTAACCCATGATGTTTGAAGGTGGAGGCGCCACTAAAAGGATCGCTTCTCCTGTGAGCATCTGGAGGACATACTTTGTGGCCAATGAGTGGAATGAGATCCAGACAATACGGAAAATCAATCCTGCGTTTCAGGTCATCGCAGTCCTTTTCTTTCTTGAGGTAACTTGCAATTATATCTTGTGAGAGAGTTCCATAGTTTGTAACCCTTTGGAACAGTCATTTTTATATTCCAAATATTTCCAAATGATTCTCTTCAGGTTGTTGGCTTCTCAAACCTGGCATTGAGAGATCCTTCGTCTCGTCTCAGCAGAGATCCTGGGAGTTACACTGCCCCCTGGAGCCTAATTCTGAGATTTGGTGTAACCACTGCCACGTGGCTCGTGATTGGATTTGCACAGGTACATTTTTTTACATAGTATTATTTATCAAACTCTCTATTTAAGAATAGATAATGTACAATACCTATATTGTCTTTAATTTAGCAAATCGTCATCCCAACAATCTTTCTCATACTGCTGGGTAATCAGAAGTGACGTGTAAATTGATTAATGGTTACTTATAACCCGTTTAAAAATCCAATTATTATTGTTCTCGGTTTAAGTAAATGTGCTTTGTCCCTGAATGTAGATTAACTTTACAATCGTTTCTTTTTCAGATGATGTTCTTCACAGTATTTTATGAAAGATATGTAAAAGACAAAATAAAGCAGTTTGTTGACCTTTGCTCTATGAGTAATGTGAGTATAAAAGTGATATTTATCATAGAGCTGTGACACGTATTTTATGGGAGCAGAAAGATGCATTTATTTAATTATTCATTTTACACTTTAGATTTCTGTGCTGCTGATGTCGAACCGATGTTTTGGGTATTACATCCACGGGCGTTCGGTCCATGGCCACGCAGACACCAACATGGAGGAGATTAACGCCAATTTCAAAAGAGAAGCGGTACAATGAATTTCAAGAGACTTTTTTTATACAAACCAATTAATAATTTGCTTATATGTCAGTTTGAATGTATGTTAACATTACAGTCATCCAGCCATAGTTGTCTCTTTTTGCCTTTTGTTTAGGAAAACCTGTGTGGTCAGAGAGGTCTGCTTCCAAACACTGACGTTCAGACCTTTCAGATCGCCATTTCATCCAAACTCAGACAGCAGTATGACAGGATCTTGGAACCATTGACAAGGGTTGGCATAAACTGCTTAATTTCTTCTTTTTTTGGTTTTCACTTTTTTGTGTTTCATTTTATTGGCTCATTTTTTGTTTGTTTCATGTTGTGTGGTTGACGCGGAAATAGTGATTTCCTTTGGGATTTTTTGCAGAGAAATGGTCCGTCTCGACTTTTAGATTCAACTGCCGATTCTTTCGAGCAGAGCGCCAAGACCTATCACACAATGAACAGATTCCTCACCTCCACCATCGACCATGTAAATATGAATTTCTTTACAGTCATTAAAACATGAAATATACCTAAATGCAATGTCAGTGTAGAGGAAGTACAATATTTTGTATTAGACTGAGAAAAGTAAATATAAATACCCAATTGGTTTTGGTTTTAGAAAAATGTTTTAAATTGAATGTGAGTCTTGGTTATGCAGCACTATACGTTACTGTGGATCTGTCTGAATCTTGTGTCTGCTCACCTCCAGTCAGTGTTTGTGTTTAAATGTGTGTTGGGACTCAGCGTTTGTGTTTAATTACATTCCCACAGGCACATCCCGACATGGACTACATAGTTAAGGACAAGCTGCTGCTTGAACGAGTTATTGGAATGGAACTCATGGAGCCGCTCGATAAAAGCATATTTTATAATGGTACATGTGTATTTTTTCTTGTGTAATGTAAATATATTGTATTATTTATCTTATAATAAAAACAAATCTGAATCTTCATGTATTTAATTTGTTTCCCACAGACGATTCCCATTCATTCAGTGATGTTCTTTTCTATGGTAATGAAGCCAGTCTTCTTATTTTCGACACACTATTCTTCTGTGTTGTGGATCTGGGAACTCAAGATCTTGTCTTAGCAGCTATCCTGACTTTTGTGCAACAAACGGTAAGTATGTACAACTGGAAGAGAGATTGTAGTCTGTAGTAAGTAGTCTGTAGATTGTAGTAAGTAAACGACAATATAATCAGCTTCATCCTCAAAATAAATGGTCCAGAATCAACTGGTTTCAAGGCCTTGAGAAGTCATGCAGAACAATGAGGAAATGTAGATTGGGAGTGATGTGGTGTACAGTAGGATGCTATGTATCTGGTAAAAGCTGTTAGCGTATATTACATATATGTGGTAAACAGAGCAAGGATGAGGGTGAAGTGAGTGCTGTGTACATTGTGGAAAACTGCTAAGATCTCATTAAAAAGTCAGAAGACGTATTTGCTGAAGGCCTGTGAGATTGCGATGGTCACACAGAAGGGTGTAGTGCAATATTTGTTGGGTTACAGGGGGATGGGAAAGGAAGCCTTGAATGGTGTTGTCTGCCCTCATGGGGGATTCAGTCAAAAATGTGTTGTAACCAATATTAAGAAAAGTATTGTTATTGCATAGTATCAGTGAATGCCTTTACACACAGTGTTTTGTTGGAGTAACACGATTTACATGAAAGGTCATTGTTGTTTTTTTCCATTTTTGACAGGTATTTCAGTTCATTCGTAATGCAAGTGGACAGAAAAATATGGCTGCCAAGTCCCTGGTTGATAAAAGATTCCTCACATAGTTTTTGCTACAAATTAATAATAATAACTTAACCAACAGTTGTAATTTTCAGTATTTTTGAGGCATTCACCACTGTATATGTTTTTGTTTTGTATTTTTATATTATTAATTAATAAAATGTATTCTGTTTAAAAAAAAAAACGTTATTAAATTACTGTTTTTATTTCTTATAGAGATAAAGGTGTATGAATATATTAAATATTGTTTTCGGTATTACTGACTAAGAGGACAGTAGAAGGACCAGCTGTGAAGTTAATCCAATTTGCTAACCATTAAGAGAAATTGAATGTGGCCTCATAGAAACAGAACACCATGAACTGCATGCCTGTAAAAGCAAGATGAGCTGGAACAGTGACTGGTCAAGCCTGCTAAGAGTCCGACTGATGAAACTGCGGTTTTATGCACGTTTATATATATCCTAATTAACATGTTGTCTCCTCAGCAGTTCATCCCAACCTAGTTATCATCTTTCTGTTTTTGTAACACACACTGTCCTCTGTAATGTATTTTGATGTGATTAACTTGAGTGATACTTGAGTGCAACCCTGTATACGCAGTAGCGGGGTCACTAGCCTCACTGGGATCCTTTAGAGGGTGTAGTGTGGCCTAGGTCAGACAATTTGCCCGTCTCCTAGCACTACACCACATATTGCCTTTATTGGTCTATCTTAACACAATTCTTATTGGTTGAGACCACTACTAAATAATAAAACCCAGTCCTCCTGACTCTCTCTCCCTATCACACTGCCAGTCTCCCCCACAGCTACAGCTGCAGTCTGGCAGGGCACAGCTCCAAAGCTGGACTCTCCTGCCCTGACTCGGCACTGTCAGTATCAGTCTCGCCGTGGCGGTTACTTGTTACCATTCTTCCCCAAAGCTGATCTTTCTTGGACTAAACACTGCACACATGGCAAGAGAGGCCCTGGCTCTGTTTTTCACTGGAACTCGCCTCAGCTTTAGCCTTATTTACAATATCAATCTAGTCCAATCTGGTCCTTTCCTAGCAGGCATCACTCCCAAAAAAACATGCCTAGTCTTCTGTAACCGACCCAAAATAGTCCTTCCCCGTCAATGGGACTGTGGAGTTGTGGTTGAAAAAGTACCATAGTGGTCCAAATGAAAATCAACACAGTAACTTGTCAAACAGCATGTCATGTATGTTTATTTATTCATGTAACTAATGCTTGTGTCCATGGTAACTCTCGGATAATATTACAGCATTCTTAATTAAATGTAATTAATTAATAAGTTAAATAGTGCAGAGTTGTGTTACAAACTGCAGACTATGGCATGAACCTAATGCATTACCTTACACTGACAAGCAAATATACGTTCATTCACTCAAATATACATATTATATTTTCAATAGGAATAACATCTTATCTTTAATGCAATTTACTTTAAAAAAAGATTGTAGTATTTAGTAATTGTATTGCACTATATAAAAGATAAGAGAGGTCATGCATATTTTAGTGGCACTATAAAAGTCATAAAAGACAATATCCACTGGTAAATAGTATGAAGTCTAAGCAAAGTAACTGGAGTGAATGTTTTGTGCTTTTGGGGTTTTTGATAACTTAGTATTATTATTATTATTATTATTATTATTATTATTATTATTATTATTATTATTATTTTATTAATAATAATAATAATAATAATAATACTACTACTACTAATAATAATAATGTTTTGTTGTTACTTCTACTTCTATTATTACAAGAAACCTACCGCAAATAATACATCTTTAGTGACTAAAATGAAAACCTATTAAAAGTATAAGATAAGACAACATAACCACATGAATATGAGATACACCCTTATATTTTCGGAATCTGGGTTTTGTCTCAAAACTACATGTATTTATTTTGTGTAACACTACTGTTAAAACCAAATCAATAAAAATATGTTCCTTGTCATGCATGTAGTCTAAGTACTAACAAAATCAATACAAATATCTCTCTCTCTCTCACTGTGTTGCAGCATGACATCAAAAGTTGACAGCTGAAGATCATGTTCACTTTAACCCGGCGCGCCGCATCTCTCGGTGGCAACTCCGGCATGCAAGTGGTTAATGACGGCTGACCAGCCAATCAGAGCTTGTATCCACTGGCACACGCCCCCCTAGCCCGGCCGGACCAGCCAATCACAGCTCGTATAGACCGACGTACGGCCCCCTAGCCCGGCCGGACGAGCCAATCGGAGCTCCGGCATTGCGGACCGAGCAGGCCTGGGATGCTGGGCAGCGGGTGTGCGTCGTGTTGGACACTTTAATAATAACCTCTATGGCGCTGAATCCACTGAAGTACAAGTGAGGTTAGTGTTGATGGTAGTGAGTGTGATGTACGAAGCTATTGTTGCGTGAGACGACGTGCGCATCGCGTCCTGATCTCTCCGTGCCTCTTTGAGCTCAACTTTGGGGATTTAATAACACACCCGTTCGCTGGGGTTTGCGGGACGATTGTGCAGCAGCAATATGTGATGCGTGTTCTGTTTTATTTAATTCGCTAAACAAAAAGGTAGGTTTGCACAAAGTTGCCCTGTTGTTCGGCTGCATTGCATAGCTTAGGCGTGACATGGGCTATATGTAGCAAACCAATATGGCAACTGTGTGTTTACACGCACGACCTTAAGGGATGGATGATGCCGCTCCCCTTTTTTGAAGGGGGTTGACGTTTTATTTTGGTTAATACAATAATTAGCATCTCTAAACAAATAAAGGTCTATATATGACGTGTTGTGTTTGATCCATGACGGGTATATTTGCAGAGCTGTGTGTTTATTCTGCAAGTCTGTCACATAGTGTTTCGGCACTATTTACATTCTTGCACTAGCAGTGTGATTAAAGATTAGGATTATTCATGGCGGAGGTGGTGCTCTTTTAGTTTTAACCACAGAGTGCAGGACAATGCTTAATTGTTTGGTTTTAATGCAAAGCATAACCATCTTGATAAAATGCAAACATACTCCTAGTTTGAAGTATTTAGGTCAGCAGGGTCTTGTGCGATGCCTTTCAACAGTAAATGTCAGAGCCGGAGTAGCTGCCAAAACAGACACTTAACAAGCACATGTATTTTTAAACCACCTCTCTTGACTAGGCTTCTTATGGCCAGCCAGAAATAGGTGTGAGATACTATACGAAAGAAATCACTTGATACTCTGATTTATATTAAAGGTTCGTCTGTGAAGAAATGTTGACTAACTGGACATTTTAGTGCAGAGTGAGCTCCCACTCATGAGATACACTTTATACATGCAGGACCTCCGCCCAGCCTTTTGCTTGGTCCTAACTTCCTCCATTACTGGTAAAGAAAGGTGGATTAAATGTAATGTTAAGTCTCCTATAGGGTTATTTTAGCATGTCAAATTAAAACAAATGCAAAAGTTGTCAGATTGTTTGGTTTTATGCAATTTTATGATTTTAACCTAGTCAATTGTAAACCTTCAGCTCCTTAATGTTAACACTGGGATTAATGAATAGCAGTGATCTTCATCCAGTGACAGTCGATTTTAATTATAAAGTTTAGCTGCATTTTAAATGATTTTGTTTGATAATTTTGTAAAAATGACATTCACGATACTAAATACATCTCAATTTTCTGTTATAGGATTATTGAACATATATCATAAGAACCTGAGAAGCTCGGCAGTTTACTACCATGCCGGTGACCTCCCAGCTATTTGCAGTGCTTCGCAGCGGGGAGATCAGAAGGATATGCTGCTCGGCCTTTCAGTGCCCCGTTCAGCACCGATGCCGTCAGTCACTGCCGCACTCCTCGAACAGTGTAAAGCTCGTGCAAGGGAAAACGACCCGTGCAGCAGCTTTAGGATCAAGCCAGTGGGGCATTCAGTCACGCAGCTATAGATCTTCTTCAGAGAGATGCTACAACCTGACCCCCCCTCAAGTGAACAGCATCCTGAAGGCCAACGAGTACAGCTTTAAAGTCCCAGAGTTCGATGGGAAGAATGTGAGCTCTGTGCTCGGCTTTGACAGCAACCAGCTGCCAGCCAATGCGCCAATCGAGGATCGGAGGAGTGTTGCCACTTGCCTGCAGACAAGGGGGATGCTCTTGGGGGTGTTTGATGGGCATGCTGGCTGTGCTTGTGCCCAGGCATTGAGTGAGAGGCTGTTCTACTATATTGCAGTCTCTCTGCTTCCTCACGAGACATTGCTGGAAATCGAAAATGCTATGGAGAGCGGGCGGGCTGTGTTACCCATCTTGCAGTGGCACAAGCATCCCAATGATTACTTCAGCAAGGAAGCTTCCAGATTATATTTCAACAGCCTGAGAACGTATTGGCAGGAACTAATTGATTTAAACAGTGGAGAGAACCCTGACATTAAAGAAGCTTTGATCAACTCCTTCAAAAGACTAGATAATGATCTTTCATTGGAAGCTCAAGTGGGAGATACTAACTCATTCCTCAATTATTGGGTCCTCCGTGTGGCCTTCTCGGGAGCCACGGCCTGTGTCGCCCACGTTGATGGCAACGATCTGCACGTGGCCAACACTGGAGATGGCCGGGCTGTGCTTGGGGTGCAGGAGGAAGATGGGTCGTGGTCAGCACTCACCTTATCAAATGACCACAATGCACAGAACGAGAGCGAGATCCAGCGCATTCGATCTGAGCATCCCAAGAACGAGGAGAAGACGGTCGTCAAACAGGACCGCCTGCTTGGTCTACTGATGCCCTTCAGAGCCTTCGGAGACGTGAAATTCAAGTGGAGCATTGAGCTTCAGAAGCGAGTGCTCGAGTCTGGGCCCGATCAGCTTAACGATAATGAGCACACCAAGTTCATCCCACCAAACTACCACACTCCCCCGTACCTCACTGCCGAGCCTGAAATCATCCATCACAAGCTAAGGCCCCAGGACAGGTTCCTGGTGTTGGGGACCGATGGACTGTGGGAGACCTTACACCGGCAAGAAGTGGTGAGGATCGTAGGTGAATATCTCACTGGGGTTCACCTCCAGCAGCCCATCACTGTGGGAGGCTACAAGGTGACACTTGGGCAGATGCAGGGCTTGCTCATGGAGCGAAGGGCACGGGTATCCTCCGTCTTTGAGGATCAGAACGCAGCGACTCATCTCTTAAGGCACGCAGTAGGGAATAATGAGTTTGGCTCAGTGGACCATGAACGTCTCTCCAAAATGCTGAGCTTGCCAGAGGAGCTGGCGCGTATGTACAGAGATGACATCACCATCATAATTGTTCAGTTTAACTCCCATGTTATTGGTGCACAGAATAAGACGGGGACGACAGGTGATCCTGCCTAAGGGACTGAATGTTCATAATACCAAAGATATTGCCAATGATGTAATGGATTTTGTGTGCATAACCATCCTGAAGGTAAAATACAACGGTGACATAGCATTAATCCTTCATCCCACACTTCAGATCAGAAATATTAAGCCGACAACAGAGGCCTTGGTTCAGTTATGGTTCAGGTACTGATGTAAATTCACCTGTATATTAAATGTGGTTATACATACTTAATTTAATAGACAAATTATTAGCATTCAAAATCCTACTGTGTGCCCCAGTTATGGAAACAAAAAAACTTAGTGGTGGCTAGAATGTTTAGTTATATCTGGAATTTTAATTTGGAAACCAAATGAAAACCCTTTTCAATATTAAATATTAACTTTGCAGTTCCAGCTTGAATACTAGCAATTGATTACTTGCTAGATGTGTCATGCAATGGTAATGTACAATGTCAGTTTTAGATATGTATTAACCATTTTTGCTAAATTCACACTCATTCAAGCTTCATTTTTTTTGTCTATTTAGTTTCCGGTTTGTTTTTTTCTTCCAAAATGTTCTAGAAACGTCCTTTTCAATTTCAATATATCTTAATATATTAAATTGTAATTCTCTCATGAAGTATAACTACAACAGGACATTACATGTAATTCTACCACTAATATAATATAGAAAATAGCAGTTTTCCACTGTCTTGTTATAAATTTCAGACTTTTGGTTTTGTTAAAGGCTCTGAAGATGCCAAATGCTTAGTCTCTGCAGTAATCTGAATATCAGTTTTGCCAATAAAACAGGTGCAGCCTTATTACCGTCAGGGTAGGGTGTGATTTGGAAAAGGTGTGAGGTCGTAGAGAGTCTCTTTACTACTCATAGTCAATAAGGAATCGGTTGGGTTATTGCACAGAAACAGTGCGATTAAAACATATGTGCAATCATTTAGATCAGCGGTTCCCAAACTGTGGTAAAAAGATGAAGGGGTGAAAAATCTGATCTACAGGACTCCTTGACCTGTCCAAGGACAGGACCCTGAGCGCAGCTTTTCCTTCAACAAACGGTTCAGCAAGTAAAGCAGCATGGCCTCCATGACCAGAGGCCAAGAAAAAGCAGAAAACAATTATTACTAGACTATTGTTCTTTTGAGAGTGTGTCCAAATTATCACCAGACATCAAAGTGCTGTTGGAGATGTCTCCAACACTTAACAAACATGAGCTGTGACTCAAATGGGAGGTGCGGGAAAAGCCAAGAGGTTTGGGAACCTCTGCTTTAAATGTTTGCCATCACAAATGTGCTTTGATTTACAGTATTGAACCAGCCGGTCTTCCTCAAAGCCCCACAGGAGCAACTAATTTGTTTAAGGAAAGATTTTTATATTTAACAAACAAAACAGTCTCACTCTGTACATCACACAAAATCTCTTCACTGTTTTCTTTCGATCTGATATTCAGAGATGGAATGAATGTTTAGAAATCTTTCTCAGGATTGCATTGTTAATGACATTCCTTGGTATGCGTTTCATTTGTTACCTGTATGGAGTTCGAGTTCAGGTTCGACTGGGGTCACAAATGGAATAGGATGAAACAGAAATTAAAGCATTCAATACTAAATTAAATAATATATTTTTTACCTTTTAATGTTTATAGGATGACATCATTAAGGCTATATCTTAATAAGCAGTTGCAAAAATTGATTGGATGTTCCATTTTGTTGTTTAAAGGTAACCAGTTGCCATATATCAATTTCAACATATTTTAGCTTTCAGAATTGGTTATAAAGAGCATGTATTATTGAATGTGTTGATAAACAAAACCTATCCTTTTCCATTTAAATCATTTTACATTTTTATTGTTTGTAACACAATACAATTATTCTTTGTTGAAACGGGCTGATCTGTCAAATTAAACAAAACTCACAGGACAACATTTTCAAAATACACCTTGGATCTTTTCCACCAGGAATGTTTTCATCTTTTGTGGAAATTGTGCAACAGTATTCACTGTAAAAAGCTTTTTATATGCCAGTTTTTATTAAGATCTAAAAGGAATTGCACTGTGAGAGTTGTTTGCCCATAATATGAAGATTGTATTGCTCACAAAGCAAGGTCATAAAAGGGGGATAACTTCAACATTGGTAGTTTTAAATCCTGTTTTGTTCTTAAATGAATGTAAAGCAGCTTCATGTTAGATTACATCTGTTTAAATTTGATTTAGAGTGTTTTGGACTGTTACAGGAATTGAGCACTTTACCATATTTTTTTACATGAGGAATCCTTAGTATAAGACCAATGCCGCCAAATGAGAGATCAGCCTGTAGCAGTAAAAGATACTTGAAGGTTATTTAAAGTACTTATAAATAATATTTTGTAACACAGTACTTACAATATATACCTATAATATGTGTTAAAAACATGATGTATGTATGTATGTATAGCATTTTGGGGATTTCAAATGTTTTAATAAAATGGAGAAACATTCTATCCAATGCTTTTCAGAACTGACTCCCTCAAAAACACACACAACACACACACACATATATCTTGAGCTTTGTTTTGGTGCTTAATTTCATAGCCCATCCAACAGCAATCTGTGGTTCACTATCACTGGTACAACTCTACTTATGTGATGAGGAGAGAACTTGCCTTTGTTTCTTTATTTTGCAGACGCCATTAGCCAGGGCGACCTGCTGTTGTCACAAAATACACTTCTCAAAAGATTTGCATAATACAGTAAATTACAATAAATGCAAAATACAATATACACCAATATACAATAGGCATGTAGGTCCTAACAAAACAAGTCAAATACAGTGCAGTATTACATTCCTAATGTGTGCAGTGGCCAGATCAGGCACAATTAATTCATTAAATATTACATTCAGCATTATTAAAATGTATTTTTCATTAACCCAAGATAAACAGGAACTTTGTCATATTAGTAACGGCAAACGAGACACATATGGATGTATTATGAGCCTTTATTTGATGTGTTTATTGCAGTGCAGTGGGACTCCACTTGTTAATGGTGTAAATAATGCCAGATTAAAATGTTAATCTCTTTTAAAGGCTACTTTCAATCTCAAAGTGTCCCAGTGAACACAGAGCCATATGCTCGCTGTGCCACTGAACTAGCCCCAGCTGCAGGGGTAAGACAATCCCTTGCTCTTGAAGAAGTAGACTTTTCTGCTGAAACGTCACTTCCTGAAACACCAAAGAGTTTTCCTTTGGGTTATTGACAGGAGTCACGATTACAATGTAGGTTACAATTATAAGTTTTAAAATTACTAAAATGATAGAATGGAACAGGAAAATCACAGATATTTTACTTATACACTGCTACTAACACACTAAACCGACTAGGCGGGACTGGGATAGTTCCCCTCTGCGGTGTTTTTATAGGAATTGTTCACATGGGTGATGAACATTTCACACAATGCGTCTCCATTCCATTGGTTCACTAATTAGTTAATTAGCTGTCTTATACTACAAAAAACAAATATGTGTCCCAGCCTTTAAACAAAGTAAACATTAAAATAATTGAGCAGCCCAGAAAATCTATTTTCAGCACCCATTATATACTCAGTTTCTCTTATTCTTCAACCTCATGACACCCTCCCCCCCACAAAAAAACATAACAAAACTCTATAGCAATTTCATTTATAAAAAAAATGCAAAAGTATGCTATAGTATACAGTATATGCTTTTAGATTTGTTAAAATAACTGCATGCATAGTATATATCCATGTCTACTCAAGAAGTACATGTCCTATCAGATTAAGCACTAATACATATTTATTTCCACATACTCAGTGGTATGGACAATGGACAGTTGCTTCTATTGTAAAGCATTGCCTGCTTTGTCAGCCAGTGCAATCAGAGGTTTTTAGGCCAGCTAAAAGGGTTTGGGATATGTTTGCATCTTTAAATGTAATTGAATAATAGTACAACAGTATTAATGAATAGAATATTTTCAAGAACAATCCATTTATTTTAATCCACTATTATTGAATAATCTATAGGACGTTACTGAAAAAAATAACAATGAAATAGATATGAAAAACAAAAATGTCATTAAGCACATAGTTCTACTAATATATAATTTTGGATAAGAACATAGAGCACATTGTCTGTTCTGAAAATAACATAACAAGCACAATCTCCTCTGAATTCCAGATCAGAGCTGAATGACATTTAAATGGCTCAGCTGAAGGAATGCTGGGGATCAGACGATGCACACAACCACCATTAAACCAACATGGCCTATTTACAAGAGCAATCTTCAGTGCAGTGTAACACCTCATTTCTGGCAACAGTCAAAACACTGTAAAACTGAAGAGGGACAGGAAAGTTCTGTATTTTAATAGCAGAAAAGTCAGTAGAAGATATTTCACCGAAAATAGGAGCAATTGAAAATAGTATAATCAGGACCTTTGGGTGCAGTGCAATCTTGTGGCCGTGCATTTTCTCAGAACCAGCATGCAAAGTGTTAATATTAATCCCATAAATTAATTATTTTTTGCTGTGTTTTTATGGCCCACAGTTTTGCTGCTGTTTGTATGTTGAAATTACCATGTCAGTCTCAATGGTTTTCACATCCCTCTTCTCCATGTCTATATGCCACAGTCACGTGCAGGTACGGAACAGATCAAATTGTTAATTATATAGAGTGGCTGTGTTATTGTTTTATGTCAATCAAATACATTATTTTCTATGTATTCCAATTATGTAAAATCCTGTTAGGATTATTAAAGATTATTTATTATTGTCTTCAGCTACACGTATCTAATCAATATTTCCTTCACAGGACAGGATGTAAATCACTGAATTTGTTCAGCCAAATTTCAAACCCGTGTTGACTTTAACACAGCAAATTTAGCAACTGAACTCCAGCATAAAATGAAGCGTTTGGGCTTTATGTTTGTAGTGTAAAGTGACGTAATCTCAACTTTGCAAGTAACAGATGTAAGGCTAAGTTCTGTAATTACCTGAGTCAGTTTAATGCACCCTTATATCAACAGAAATCCCATTGATATACATGAATTATTTGTATAATTCACTTTTACTGAATCAATTCATGTTTTCATGTTTGATCTGTCAGGTTAAATAAATTACAGTCCATCTTACTTGTAACCACCCATGCTAAACAAAGCTCTGAATCTGAAAGGTGATGAGACTGATCACAAATATGCTAATCATCTAGACAACAAAAGTGTAAATAAATTAGTTCAGCTTGTTCAGAAGTCACCTCTGTTAGTTAGTTACAGTCAATAAAATGGATTGAGAAGATTTGGCCTTCCTCCTATTTCAGGATCTCTGTTTCAGTATTAATTGAACATTAAGCACACGTGTCTGTTTAACATTAGAAATATCCACTTCATGGATCCTGTTTTAAGTCTGTCACACCATCCAAAGCCAATCTCAAGAACAGAGCCAATTATATACTCTGGAGTATATTTTGTTTTAATGTTTAGGAAATTCTTCAAATAACATTTTGAGTGTCTAGTAATAATACCAATGATAACTTTAAAACCAGTGGCGTGTCACAGACAGCATCATAGGTGTGTTGAAGAAAAATGTTTAGCATGCAGATCTGCCCAAGCCAAGCCAAGCCAAGAGCTGCAGGCACTATTTCTGGATTTAAATTTGAATATGTTTGGAAAATGGTAAGAATAAGATTGAAATCCTAGTCACATTATAGTGACCCGTCTAAACTCAGCCCTTTAATTGGAGGAGTGGGTTGAGTCACTGACTTTTGAAATCGTCTTCTGCCCTCTTTCTCTGTCACCAGATTAAGAGAGAAAGTCACAGTGTCCTGCAGACTCAATCTTACGTGACGCAGGGCCCAGCTCCACTTTACACACTCTCTGTGCAAACTTCAGAGAGCACAAGGTCTCACCCACGTTCCTCTCCAACGAGGAGATCTGAAAGAGAGAGACAGACAATCAGCTTGCTTGGTCTATACAGTGACAAGTATAGTAAAACAATGCCAAGGTCCTAGTCTAGGAATCAACCCTTTGTGTCTGACATCCCTCTGGGAACCATACCTGCACTACCATCGCAGTCTTGTTTCCCTTTCCCAGCGAGTCTTGCAGCAAGTAGGTCAGCCTGGAGTTCCTGAAGGGAACGTGGGTCTGCCGGCCCCTCAATGCCTGGATGACGTCCCCCAGAGCCAGCAGGGAGAGATTAATGTTCTGAGCCTCCTTCAGCCGCTCCCCTTCGGCCCCGGACTTCCACACGCGCTCAGAACCCGCCAGGTCCACTAAGTTCAGCTTACCTGCATGGCCGCAGCACAGGACAAGACAACGAGTGAAACGCTTCCCCATTTCAGCTAGACATCACACATACATACACGACTCTAAATACCATTTTAACTTGAAGAGGTCTCACCTATAGTCTTTGCTCCACTGGCCAGGTCAGTGCCGGTCACTGTGATGGTGAGCAAGGCGTGTGAGCGAGAGCTGTGCTGGTTCATCTGGGTGCTGTAAGTGATCCTGTTCTTCCGACCCAGAGCCAGAATCTGCAGGGGAAGAACGGCACTAGCGCAAATGTAGACAAGGCCACCGTACGCATCACAACCAGAATGGCTGAGAGAATGTATCTAGACTGGAGTTACTGGTCAAAAGTATCAAATACACTTACTTTACTTAACAAATACCACGTTCATTTAAAGAAACCTGAATAAAATGTTTGATCTGCTACCATCCAGTGAGAAGGGAGGGACACTTACTTTCTTGATGTGCTGGAAGCTCTTGACCTCAATGACCCTCAGCCCAGGAACATGGAGCTGCCCGGTCCCGTCAGGACTGATCTTGATGTCCAGCTTCTCCCCGGGATCCTTGCTGAGCAGATCTCTGTGCGTTGTGGTGAAAAGAAATAAAAAAGAGTGAAAGGACTGTAGTGACTGTGAGGGTGAATGTAAAAGTCAACCCGAACTCCTTAACACGGATGAGAGAGAATGTAATACAAGTACATTTATTGATCTTTCTAATTCTCTGTGATCTTTCAAGACGTTGTTGAATGAGATAGACATGGAATATGCAGATAGGGATCAGTTACACCAGATTCCTCCTGCTCCCCTGTAAGAGGGTACGAATTACTCAGAGGAAGATGGCAGACGGATACCTGAGCACTTCGTTGTAGATCTCCACTAAACTGAGGGTCACAGCATAGTCCCACATCCCCTTCCTGTCCTCCATCTCACTGAAAAGGTGCTTCAGAGCCCTTTGGTTTATCCCAGGGTTTTCAACACTTCCCTGAGAAAAGGGCAAAAGATGTGATGGAAACACATCCCTGTGATGTTATAAAGCATCGGGACAGTGCCTGCTGATATTTATTTTTCCTGCTATTATAGTTTGTACTTTACTATGAAGATATATCCAAGATTCCTAACTGAAGACTCTGTCACGAGTGAATTGTTATTTTCCATTCTTTTACCACAAGTGATTCAGCTAAGAAATGGAGTGGACTAAAGGGAATACCTCCATAGTGTAGGTTTTACCAGAGCCAGTCTGTCCATAGGCAAAAATGCACACATTGTAGCCATCAATGCAGGAAGTCACGAGGGGTTCAATCTCCTGGAAAACCTTTACAAAACAGAAATACAGTTGTTTAATTGTTGGTTTCTACCATTAAACTTATTTTATTCATGGAGCAGAACCCAGGGTTTTGCCATAACCGAGTTAAAGCTCATTTACTCCAGCTCATTGTTAATAGGTAATTCAGAATACAGAGTAGCAAACCAGTGCCTGGCTGTCAAAGGAGTGAGTAGCCTCAGATTTAAGAGGGGTTAACATGAGATTCAATTAATGTTACTGAGTGATTACGTTTGAAATTATAATAAACGTTATATACAGAATACCAGTAGAAATATTCCAATGCTAATCTGATCTGACCCTGTATTGATCTCGGCTGGTGGAATCTATGAGGCTAAGAGCTCGTGTGGATTTTTATTGATGCAATATCATTGATAAGTACAGCCGTGTCCAGCACCTCATCCTGAGAAGCCTGAGGCTGAAACACTTTGTCCAGCTCAAACTCTCGCGCCCGTCCTTTGCTCCGCACGGTCACTGCGGATTCGTTGTTGGGGTCGGTTGTCACAGCTGTGGTTTGTCCTTCTTCCTGCTGATCCTCAGACAGGACGGGCTTCACACGGCATAGGACCCGGATGTTGCCTGGCACAAAACAGGACACCTTTTCTTATAATACCGAGACTACAATCTAGGTACCAAGACTAAAAGCCTAATGGGTCATTCCCGCTGCATTGTCAGGGGAAATTCCAACCTTGCTGGAGCACAGAATTCTTCCAGTTACACAAAAGGTTTATATTTGATTTTGTCGACATGTGATACAAACCACTTTTGTTTTAGTTACACATTACATTCAGGTATTTATAAAAAAATAAAATAAACGCATTCAGAATGTGAAAGGATTGATTTTCTCTGCCCAGTTCAAGTTAATTGGTCTAAAGCTGCCCCTGTTGGCGATTAATTTCTTGTAACTTACAATTTCCTCAAACGTTTCCACTTTTTTCTTTCCTAAACATCTTATTTCCACTTGTATCACAGTCCAGCCTGTCTTCCAAGGGTATCCCCTGTTCTATAAAACCCTTAACGCCAAACTAGGGGACTCGGAATTATCCTCTCATCATCTGACAACTTACTGCAATGTCTTCTACCGTTTAAACATGAATAAGTCAACAGGTCAGAGTTTCAATTTCATCCATGTGTTTCGCTCTCTCCCTATATACTCAGAGATGTTTTTGTGTTGTTGCACAGTGCGGAACATGGTCTATGTCTCTCTAAGGACAGCCTCTGACACAACAGTTACACACACAACACCACACTGTTTTCACAATAGAATTACGTAATTGAGGACATGATTATGCCAAATCGAAACTCTTATGTATGGATCATTAATAGAAGTTAGGGAAAATGGGAGTGAAGATATTAACTATACATTTTAATACAAATACATTTAAATTAAATTAATACATTTAATCACATCAGTTATTAGGATACTATTCAACAGGAAGCAGAGTAACTAATGCCTTACCTTTAAGTTCAACCAGTCGCTCATGGTACTTCCTGCGCAGAGCCACTTCCTTTCTGTATTTCTGTAGGATGTCTCTGTTGGCCTCAGACATCTCACTGATTGCAGAACATAACTGTTGAGGACAGGAGGAATTACACAATTTTACTCGGTGCAAACTGTTGGGATGCAAACGATTTATACCGGGGGTTAAAAACATGAATAAAACATCACTAATCATTCATCCAGCCGTGTATTTCAATAACTGCTTCATCCAGTACACGGCCACGATGTTACTAATCTCATAAATGCATGTATATATGTATGAAATGATCAGCACAGCCTGACACACCTGTTTCTTGGCTTCGTTGACTGCTGCCCCGTAGAACTCAGAAAAGCTGCGCACCTGGCTGCGCAGACTGCCGTAGTCGGCCTGCACTGAGCGCAGAGCGGGCTGGAGGGCAGACAGGCGGCTCTGTAGACCTGCAGGACGGCACAGTCTTTAAACTACAGACCGACGCTGTGATGCACAAACTCACAACAGTGCAGGGTGTTGCTGTGAGCTGCTACCTGTGAACTGCTCCCTCAGGTGCTGCAGGTGCTGCTCGGAGCACTCGGCCGCCTCTCTCACTGCCTCCTCCTTTCTTCCCTCCAGGTGGCCGATCTCCTTCAGCAGGTCCTCCCTTAGCTTCTCGATTTCAGACTCATAGGCAACAATCTGAGGAGTGTCATTAAGAATCAATCAAGAATGGTAGGCTGTGAACCCCTAGGCTTTTGCCTGAAAGTACAGACAGATTGTGTAGTTATTGTGTGTTTCCAACATCTCTGAACTGATATTTTCAATAAAATAACAGAATGGCTTGTGACAGAGAATACAACAATATATGCAACAAGGCCAAACACAAATTAGGGGGCATGGGTTACAATGTATAAGTAACTGTCTACATTGCTTCAATGAACTGATCCATCTTGATTGTCGGAAAGGATTTTGTGTCAGTCCTGTCAACAGGTCTGAATTGTTTGTTTTGTGTTTTTTGTACCTTTTTCGTCAGACCAGCAGTCACTTCCTCTGACGCCCTGATCTGTTCCTCCAGGCGGCTGCATTTCTGGCTCTGAATGGACAGCTCCTCAGCCAATCGCTTATTCATGTCCCTCGTCTCAGCCAACAGCCTCAGAGTCCCGGGTGACTCCACTTCCACCGTCTTAGTGACGTACTGCGGGAGGAAAGCAGTGCCAGAGCTCTGTGAAATCTCTCCAGCAGACAGACAATGAATAATTGACTTCAGTCCTAGTTTTAGTCCTCCTTTATCTAGCATTTACTTACAGCAAAAATGTGTTCATAGTGGGTTATATTGGCACATGATATATAATTTGAGTTTTGATTAATTGTTCATTGGCAGTTGGGTTGTGTATTATATTGTTCAGCACTGCATTATGTTACAGTATGCACCAGAATGACTGTTCTATGCTACCTTTTCTTCTCCTTTGTGGTGTCTCAGCCCTAGTTTAAGCTCCAATGCAGTTTATACCTTTACCACTGGTTCCCGGCCCCTCTCCTTGTCCAGATCCAGCTGTAGCTGCCTCACTCTGTCATCCCGCCTGCACATCTCGTCCCTCCTCCTCCACTCGGCCTGTTCGCTGTCTCTCTCCAGCCGGGACAGCTGCTCTGCGCGATGCTGCAGGGAGCTCTCCAGCTGCAGGACCCGGCTCCGCAGGGACTCGTTTTCCTGGCAGGAGAACACAGGTACAGATTTACACAGTTAAACTGTTACACAGCTCTCTGCAGTTCAATTTTACAGTCACCCTTTGTGAGAATTGCTAGTGTTCTTCAGCAACATTACTGAACCTGTGTGTATCTGCCTTTCTTTCTGTGTCTTGACAAATCGGTAGCAGACAGAGACACTCAGTTCTCAAAACAACTGATTTCTCTTGCTTTGACACTTTTGGGGGATGAGGTAAACATGGCTATATTGATAACAAACCTTCCTGTTGTTTCTCAGAGACATCCACAAGGTTACAGCAGTGGTGCTGTGGAAATGTACCAGAGGGTTTGACATATCTACCCATTAGCTATATCGTTGATTATTCAGTAGCCAATATAATCTGTTAGCCTTGCCTATGAATCAGTATTTAATGCATATTCATTCTTCCAAATTATGTATGCACTGGGTATTATTTTTCCGTGAAGAAACTTTGCATTAGCTTGCAGTTGTTGCTCCATTTAGTCTCGACCATGGCCTGGGTCTGTGCAGGTCCCTGCCACTCCATGGGGGAGAGGACAGAGGGCAGCTTTGGGCAGGGTGAGGGTGGAGATCGCTCACCTTGATCAGCGCAGTGCTGGACTGAGACGGCACGAGGGACAGCTGCTGCAGGAGGCTCTGGGTGACGCTGAGACTCTCCTTCAGACTGTCGTTCTCAGCTGCCAAGCGGAACATCCTCTTCTCAGAATCTGTCACTCCCTAGAGGCAAAATACCTTTTCCATGTAATCAAATGAAAACACTGCTGAGCACCTTTCATTGACTTTCGCAGAGATGAAGAATGAAAGAATGAAAGATCTGACGCCAACTGCAATGAGAGAGCTCCCGAGCTATTCAACTATGAACAGGATATACTATATATGAGGATTTGCTTGTTTTATTTCCTTTCCTCTGGGTTTCGGTGACATGGAGTGTTATAGTTTCTCATGAAAGGAGAGACAAGCCTGGGAAGGAAAGCATGATGTGAAGACTCTGCCATCTGTGTTGCCATATAACATTTATATTAAATCATCCTGCTAAGGGGAATTCATTACACCGTTACAGCAGACTTCTCAGAAAACAAATCTGATCTTCTCCAGCCTTGATCAAAATGAAAGAGGTAAAGGCACTGGACTCACTGTTTCTGTCCTGAGCCGTGTCAGCTCACCTTCACGCTCCTCGATGCAGCGCTGCAAGTCTTCAATCTGCAAGAAAACATGTGCTTTACAGAAGAGTGTCATTGGATACGCCACTGACACTGCATTTCAAATTCCAGAATTGGTGTTTCTATAGACTCAACAGGAGTACAACGATATGAAGCACTTATTTGCAATATAGTCTTACATTGGGTGTTTATTTCTGTTGTCTCTACCTGGCTTTTAAGAGATAGGCTGCGAATGCGACCTCGGCTATCTGAAAAAGAGAATACTACCCAAAGAGGGAGGGGCCTATGCCGTTATCAAGCTTGAGTGATACATACAGTGACATAGGCCCCTCCCTCTTTAGGAATTACTGTACAAAATGTCATGCTGTGTATTTATTGATCCAATAGCTGAGTTTCACTCTTGGCTAACAGGGCGCTTCACATATGTGTAATAAAATCAAGAGAGTAAACAAGAGAAAAGTGGTCAATGGACCAGAACTTCACCTGCTGCTGGAAGTCCTTTGTGGTGTGCTGCTTGTCCTGCTCCCTCTGCTGCAGCTGTGAGTGCAGGCGCTGCAGCTCCCCCTGCATGCGGCTCTTCTCCCCCTGCAGACTGCGCAGGGACTGCACCAGCTGGTGAAGGCTGTCTTGGGGCGGGTGGGGCATGGTGGGGCCTGACAGGGACACACCCACAGATACTCAAGAATGGAAGCCACAGGTATCAAGAACATCGTCCAAGTTACAATTACTATTAGTAGTTTACAGCGGCATATACTGAATACCACCATTATGACCAGGTATTTTCAGTAGGACTGTGTTAAAAAGCTGCACTTTTAAATAGTATGAAAATGTGTCTATTAATCCAAAAAGTATTGAAAGCCACTTGATAGGCTTTGGAAAAGTTGCACTACAATTTACCTGTGCAAACATTACCAGAGCAGTGTATATAATAAATAATTATGAACTAAATATGACAGAAATTAGTTACGGAGTTATGCAAACTTGTATGAAGTTTCTTGCTGTATTCAAAACTAAACTATTCTGACATTCCCTCCTGCAGGGCCTGACACAAATGTTCTTGCTGCTATATACCATGGAAGGAGAAGTGTTTTGGGGAATCTGGACAATTCCAGGCAGTGACCTCACCACCAGACGGCATGCTGCTCAGCCGGTCCTGCTGGTCGGTGATCACCCCCTCCAGGCTCCCGATCACTCGACTCTGGTCCCTCAGCCGCTGGCGGTAGGAGGCTTTCAGGGTCTGCAGCTGCCGGCGGTGCTGGGCCCGGTGCCGCTGCAGCCTGACCCGGTACTGTTGCGCACGCTGCTGCAGCTGCGTCATGTGGGCATGCTGCTCCAAGAAGGTCAGGAGGTGGGACATCACCGTCAGCAGCGGGGACTCGGCTGCCTGGAAGAACACAGCCAGTGTCAGCACTTCTGTCTCCGAAACGCGTAGGACTGAACCCCCTCAGGAACAGCATCACTAAGATTATTTTATGCTTGGCCCACATAAAGCAGCATTGCAAGACATTGCTGAAAACCAAGATTAATGTATATCTCTGTATTAAAAAACGAGTCTATCACGTGAATAGCGATAGACATTCCTGCAGGGTACCTTTCCACTGCTGGCTTCGGCCTGGGCCTGTGAAACTCTTCTTCCTTCAGCTTCCTGTTTAAAGGACAGGAAAGCAGCCAGGGGGGAGACTGCACTGTCCTCCAGGTCTTCGTCGTCACACTCGTCTTCCTCACTGAGAGAAAGGCCATCACTGTCAGAGCTGCTGCCTGCAGACAACATTTATGAATCAGTCAAGATACAGATATCACACTGACTGAGAGGGGGAGACACAGTATAATTATAGTCCTGAAAGTATGTCCTCTCACACAGGTTTTCACATCTTTCTTCGTGTCAGCAGTGATCGCACTCAGTCGCTTCTGTGCAGAGAGCTAACCTTGCCAGATGCAGCAGTTTCTCAATGTGCCAGGCACTATATTTCAGCCAAAATATAAAGGCCAAATATGGATCACATTGATTGTCTTGGACACCTACCCTCAGAGTATTCCAGCCCTTTACAGCCATCTTCTCGCATGCTTGGTGGGGGGGCATTTTTCCCCCTCAAGCTCTTTGTTCTCACAGAGACAATGTCTGGTTCCTGAGGAAATCAAAACACACCAGAACTGTTGCAGGACTCTGAGCTCATGTCCCCTCAGAACTACAAAAAAGCATATTTATGTTTTCAAGTTTAGTGAGCAGAATCGTTAATCAGGACTGTTTTGACCTGTAATTAGATATATATATATATATATATATATATATATATATATATATATATATATATCACAGGGAAAATATGAAGCATTAGCATTTTACCTTCCAACAGCTGACTACAACAACAATGTAGATCGGCAGGAAAACACACATATATAAACAGAGATGGAGATTTGATGACATTTTAGGAAGAAAAGCCCGTTCTGAAAACAAGGAGACATTTATTAAGTGTCCCAAATCCTGTGGCTGTGACCATTATCACATTAGGTAATGGACAGTGAAATCTGGCACAGCGGGACCTGGCTGGGTTTTCTCACGGTGATGGTGTCTCCTACCTGTGTAGAAGGTCCTTCTTCTTCCTGCGCAGACTCCTCCCTCTTGAAGAGCGTGTAGAAGATATAGACGAGCAGAGAGTAGAAGGCGTACATCTCCGGGCCCGGACCCCAGCCCAGTGCACAGACACGGGTCAGACTCCCAGGTAGCCAGGCCCGTGTTGGCCCTGCTGCACTGGGAGGCTGGAAAGAAAGACAGCTCCCGACACCAGACTCGCGACCACAACGACACAGGTCTTCAGGACACCATCCCAACCTGCCCCAGCTCGTTACTCTCGCCTCATTGAAGTCAGGGAAGTCTGCACAAACGGATTCACTGCAAAAGAACAGGCTTAATATTGCAAACTGCTTCTGTTAATAAAGGGCTTCCTCTTTCCTGCTCCATCCACAGTGGAAAATCCAATGCCTTTCTCCTTGCCCTCCTTTATCACTCTCCCCTCTTCATCCTTTCTCTCTCCCCATATTTACTGTGCTTCATTCCCCTTCAGCACCCCTCCATCTGTCATTGCATTCCTTTGTCAGGTTTTCAGTGTCACATTCTGCCAGTTTGTGGTTGAGCCCTGATACAGATCGCCCCCAGCTGCAGCAGCCTCCCGCACTGTGCTCCAGTGTAGTCTGAGTCTGGCCTCTATACTGAGACAGCCCCCCCCCCGCTACAAACACACACACACACATCGAAGGCAGAATGCTGCAGCTGTTCAGAGCATGCTCAGTAGAGACTCTCTCCCGCAGTGGTGATGAGAGGCAGTGAAGATGGATGAGGCTTCGGCTCTCACAAACCAAGCCGCCACACAAAGCCTCGATCTGAAACGGTCAGGAGGGGAGCGCTGTGATCTGTGCCGAAAGTCTCTAGAACATGTGGAAAATATGTGAAAGATTACTTCAGTGAAAAATACAACGACATTATTCAAAATTGTGGTAAGACAAGAATCAATACAACAACAACCTTTTCCCTCGGGCAGGTTCTGAAACGTTGTTCATGACAAACACAAGAAAATACGTGAAATAAATTGTTTTAATATCCTAAATACAGATATTTCTGAATGTATATAACATTATTTCTTAATCTTCCATTATCTAAATTGTTTAATATAAATATATATATATATATATATGTATATTTTAGTAATTTGTAGGATTATTCTTTCCTTTCTCCTCAGTTAATGATTCATTAGCTGACTCAGATTAGCACCAGACTAGGACTATCCAATGCTATTCGGGGTTGAGTTGTTATAGACTGGTGAAAATCTGGGCCTGAGAAATTGGCTGAATATATTTGTGTCAGGCAATGCTACAGAGAGTGAGAATAATCCAAATAAATGTACTACAGAGTATAAGTAAGGTGAAGACAGTAATTTAGCCTTTCCACTGATTGTCCTGTTTTGGATATTGTCAGATTTCAGTCAATCAATTCAGGAGACGCATCTTCTAGACAAGAAATCCTCTTTATTCGATGGGCACAAAGGGAGTCTCACCCTAACTCAATAGCTGCCAGGCAAAACTCAAAGATGCTTTGTTCAAACAAGATACTTATACAGTCTCGGTGCAGTTGACATTGTTAGTGACGTAATCATGCTGTAAACACCTGTAGTTTTGACACCCTCAGATGGATTCAGTCCCAGTCTGACTGGTTCCTATTCCCCCGGTTTTAGCAGTATCTTTGTTTTCAGACCTTAGCTATCCTTGAAAGTCAACCTTCATGAAAGGAAAATACTCCCTATATACTGTATCTCATCAATGGAAACACTCCGTGCCCCTTGATTAAGGAGAGTACAGAAAATAGTCTCTAATCTAATTGAATAAACAATAATACATTTTCCTCTTTAGTGTTGAAACTTATTTCTGCTGTTCTTATCTCATACATACTTTCTTGCTGACTTTCTTTGGACTCACGCAGAGTGTCTCCATTCTTCCATGCTACACATTGACACCCAAAGCTTTCTAAAAACGTTTGTTTAACAGCAGAGCTACCTTACTTGTACACAACTAATTTTCAGCAATTGTTAATATAAAGCATTCAGAAATATTTATGTATTTATTTCTCCTCCCCCTCGTTACAACCCATAAAATACAGGGATTAGGAAAATATAATGAATATAAATAAAGATCGCCACTTATGCACACTGATCAGTGTTGGCAGCCTTGAGTTTGGTTACATAGATTACAAAATATGAATCACAAGACACAAATTGTATTCATCGCAGCCCACAGTATAGCGCTTGTTCAATTTAAACCAGAGTTAATTCAATGTTTTTACAAGATTAAAGTTCAAACTCTTACACAGCAGTTGCACTAATTCAAGTCTTTATATTACTGTAGGTATTGCATTAGTGAATTCCCAGTCCCCTCACTGGGTGTTTCAGTCAGTCTGGTTTATGGACTCTAAAGACATCTCTCTGTGCTGTTCTCTCTTTCTAAAGGCACATCCCTCAGTGCCAGAGACATGACCGGCTGCTTTATTAAACACTTTAGGTAGAGTTGTATCAGACTATAGTGCTAAAGGAGGACTGGGACACCAGCTGGAGGAGTCTACAGTAGTCACACTCTCACCAGTATGAGTATATCTGTGCTGGGAGCAGTGGAAGCTCAGTTCTGCAGAGTCCAGGACTGCTGAGGTCAGCTGACTGCATCATAGTACGCTGCCTTGGAAAGCAAACATGGGTTTATACATTCTGCTTAGGTCTTCAGCAACAAAATATCTGTGGAGGTGCAAGCATTCCTGAAATCCTACCAACAAAAGGAAACTATGCATGAATCACTTGTGCAGACAAATGTTAATGATCACTTTGGTGCTTAGTCTGAAATTCATCAAGTAGAAAGAAAACGTGTTAGTGATTGTAAGTGTGCAAGAACACAAGCCTCATTAATCTACTTAGAGAACAAAACCGTTAGTGGGCCACACTACAGTCATTGTTCATTACTTACACATTACGACTTGACCTTTTAAAAAAAGAAAAGGAATGTAATGTCTCTACAATTAATGAATGGTAAATTTTTATGTATTAAAGTCAAGTGGCCGGGTCAAAGAGTCTGGCTCAGTAGTGCTCTCCACTGGTGTTTCTGGGCTTCCCCTCCAGCAGTCCATCACAGCTTTTATTTAGGCGAAATACCAACAGTACGGCCTAGGGAGGCATGCGCATGCCAGTACTAAATGAAAGTCATGCCAGAGAATGGGTTCACACATACAGGGTCTTCATACTTATTTAAAGAGGGGAGTAAATCTGACAGGCCTCCCCCAGCTGTACAATAATGGCATACCTCAGCATCCCCCCTTCAGCTCCAGCTGGTACCATCTCAGTGCTCGTTCTGTGGCCAGGCTGCCCAGTGACATCAGGCAGCTCAGAATGGCCTCCGAGGTCTTCACTGTGAACAAGGGTATAACACCCAGATCTCTGACCTCAGGGCCCAGCAGGGCAGGCAGACTGAGAGCCAGGCTGCCCAGGGCACCGGCAAAGCTGGCGGTGAAGAGGCAGACCGTCAGGGAGCTGGCCAGCGAGGACAGAGCCACACAGCGCGACAGCACGGCCACGGTCTCCTCCGACAGCCGGTCACGGAGTGCAGCCAGCAGGGCTAGGCCCCCCAGCAGCATGTAGGCTGTGCCACGGTCCTCGCTCAGCCACAGGTAACCGAATGAGACCAGCGCCGGGCCCACAACATAGCCGGCCCACTCCACGTCGCGCTGAAGCCCTGCCAGCAATGGGCCGGGCAGCACCCCCACAGCAGCACTGCAGGCCAACAGGAACAGCCCCACTGCAGGTGCTCTGTGATCCTGCAAGGGACGGCAGAGAGAAAATGAGAGCTCAAGAGGGTGCACACTTTCAGAGCTGGAAGACGGGAGTCATTAGATTACAATGTGCATGACATAAGAACAAAAGCTCCCAGTCTTCACCTTGAACAGCCGACGAGCCGAGCGCAGGCCGGAGAGAAACAGAGCCACTTTCGACAGGGTGGAGATGCACTGCGCAGGACTGTCAGCCATCAGAGACCTGTACCTGAGCTGTAACACAGCAAAGAGTCACAACGTACACAATCCACTGTCTCCCATCCCAACGCACTGATCACTGAGGTCCATGGAGAGGCAGTTGAAAGTTCACTCATCCCCCTGACTTTGATCACTTTTCTCTCAGCTGAATCCGTTTTAAACAAATTCTTTAGAGATGTACCTGATGAATTTGTTTAGATTAACAATAATCAAATATCTGAACGAAATAAATGAATCACTGAATAAAACTTGCAAATTTAGGGTACAACTACAAATATTACTAACTGAAAATATATATGATTTGCATTATAGCTATCATCCACAGACGAAGGACAAGGGTAGTTTACTTTACAATCAAATGTAGCATTGTCACAAAGTTCAAAGATGCTGAATAGTGCATTGAGCATCCCAGTACAGCAGACAATTAGACCAGAGACACATTTCCACACCAGTGCCACGGTGGTAAGTGTAGAGCATGACAAACAGATCAGATGTGTCAGTGCTGAAGGACAGTTAGATCGGCCCACAGCTGGGGAACAAACTGGGCGGCACCGATCCGCACTCACAGCGTCTCTGCCGACACCAAACCTCCAGGGTCGCACCAGGCAGGCCCGTTGTTTCTCTGCATCTACTGCAAATATAATTAAATATAAAATACATACTTGACATCAGGGAGTATATTACCTATATGATTCACGGGTTTATGGATGAGACACGTTTGCTAAACACAGCTGAAGGCAGTGAGCGAGCCGCGGCGGAGGGAGGAGCCGGGTCTGCAGCAGCTCCTACCCCCGCCTGGGATCTGTATCCGGGGGCAGCCTGGGCATGGGCACCATGTCGCCCACGACACCACCGCCATCGCCAGGGCTGCCATCTACACACAACCCCACTGTTTATTCATTGCATCCTCTCCGTGGCTATCATTTATAAAATCCGAAATAATATATATTGTTTGTATTCAAAGCAAGTTTCGAGGAACAGGACTATTTTATACCCCAGTGCGCTTGCGCCACAGATCTACACTCGCTCGGTTTCTTGTAGCGCAGATTTGCAGAATCCCTCCGATCCCATTGGTGGAGCACCGCAGATCTGCGCAGATCTGCGCTACTCGAGCACAGCTTTCTAGAGTCTATGTGTGGTTTGCGCAGACTGTGGGTGCAGTGATTAAGTTAATTGTTGTCGCTACAAAATGAAACAATTCAATAGTCGCTCGCATTGAAGGGGGTGGTTAACCTCAACCGCCTGTTAACCTCAAGAAAAACGACATCTGTCTTTAGTAGGCTGAGGTCACGGTTTCCCCCAGATGCATTTGCTTACATTTTAAAATAAAACACTTAACCAATTACTGTGTTGTTATGCATTACTCTAATTTTACCAATGCGTTTGTGAGTTGTTATTGTTGTTTATCTGTCAACTCGCGTTGAAAACAGCGTTGTTACTATGTTACTCTAATGTTCACTATATGAATGTGGTATTAACATTAATATGCACATTTTCTGTAGTGTTTACGCTTCGATCATTTTTATACTGTTGAAATCATCAATATAGTTACATCTGCAGGCAATGACATAAATACTATAAGAATGAATACGTACATAAAATGCGAAGGTGTATATCGTGTGACACTAAGTTACTATTATTCGTTTCAAATTGTCCGCCAGCTGTAACCGGATCCACATGACAGGAAAGCAGCAGTTTCGCTTTCTTCCTGGATGCTCATCTCTCAGAGGTGTTTTAAAGGTTTCATTCGGGCTTCACAATGGGAATCAGCAAACTGGCCGAGCTGGTCCGCACCGACGCGCCGGCCGCCATCGCCCACCGGGAGATCAGCCACTACACAGGTCAGCACCGCCCGCCACCACGCATGTCTGCAGCTCGGCCAGGGCCAGGGCAGTGCGAGGGATGCACCTGAACTGCAGAAGACGTATTATGAGATAGTGGGGAAAACATGACATTTGAATGTGGACTATCCACATTGTTTTACAGGACAAAAGCGAACTAGACTTTTGCGTATGGTTTGTAATTAAAATAACAATAGTGTCTGAAAATACTCTGGAGCCAACTGTAAGCATCTGAAACTGACCCCTGCTCTATACATTTTCATGATTTATTTTATTGAAGGTGCAGGTGTAAGACCAAATGATGGCACTGTATGTGTGTTCTGTGTGTGATGGCAGTGCATGTGTGTGTTGTTGCTGTTTTTGTTTGTGATGGCACTGTGTCCCCCTCCAGGGAAGATCATTGCTCTGGATGCCTCCATCGTGCTGTGCCAGTTCCGGACTGCCGGGCCCAAGATCCAAAACCGAAATGGTACTTTCCTGAGGTGAGGCGTGTTTCATATGCTCTTATAACCCAACAGTCTGCTGCAAACCTCATTTGGTTAATGGTGCCAAAGACCGAGCCCCCAGAGAGCTCCTTACCTGTGAAGACAGGTCTGTGAGAGGAAGAGTGTGTAGAGGTATGAGTGGTTGAGGAGATGGGGAAGGCTGAGAGGGCGATGGAGTGGTGAGTGGAGTGAGAGGTGCGTGAGGAGAGCAGTCGATGTGACAGAGCTGTCATCCTGTCTCACAGCCCCCTCACTGGCCTATTTTTCCGCACGCTGCACTTTCTGGAGAATGACATCAAGCCAGTGTTTGTGTTTGAAGGAATTCCCCCCGCACAGAAGAGCGCTGTGGTGAGTGAGCTGCCACACCTGGGCTGGGCATGCTAATAATTTAAATTAAGCATTTTAGGATTGCAAAGGTTGTTTACAAGTCTCATTCAGGGTTGTGTATCCCTCCCTCATAATGCAATGAGAAAACAGTTGGTGTGGCTGTACGGGGAAACTGACAAGCACTGTGTGTGTATCTGTACAGCTGGAGAAACGAGCTGCGATGCAGGGCTGGAGTCACAGGACCAGCACAGGTGAGACAGACACACGGACACACACACACATGGACAGGGGGCATTATTACATTATTATATTATGTGTATATGTATGCAAACAGACAAAAGAGGCATGCAGACACAGGTACATCAACACTGACATCATGGCACTGAGACACACAAACTAGGCAAACAGACACAGACTTACAGCTGGACAGTCCACTGGCCCCACAGTGTGAGAGCTTCCTCTTTGCTGAGCTGCTCTCTGTCCCCCCAGAGTCCCCCCAGACCCAGGACTGCCAGCGGCTCCTGCAGCTGCTGGGCGTGCCCTTCATCCAGGTGAGCCGGCCGGCCGCATGGGTTACAAATACAGGGAAGAGGGTAGAGAAAACAATTAACTTTAAGGGGCAATGAACTGTAATAATACCTAGAATTAGTCAATCAAAAAGATCAATACAATCTTAAAATATCAATAGAAATAATAATAACAACAATAATAATAATCATAATGATTATTTAAGGAGCTCTAACATTAGGAAATCTTCCCCAGGCGGCAGGTGAGGGTGAGGCCATGTGTGCCCAGCTGGTCCGCTGTGGTCGTGTGGACGCTGTGGCCTCGGAGGACATGGACACCCTGGCTTTTGGGAGCTCACTGCTGATTCGCCAGCTCAACGCCAAGAAGTCCAAGTGAGTGGAGAGCTTTGTCACCCTCTCTGTCATAGTGCCTCCTGCAGGCCCCAAGTGGAACAGCAGCCAGAGGGCAGTGTGTGTGTAGGAGGGACAGACTTGTCTGAATAAAATCATTGGGCTCTCGTAGTCTGTTGACATCTGCTATAGGAGGGAGAGCGGGCTGCACATCATAATGATATCACTGTGTCCAATTGCAGATGGAGCCATGCTGTGAAAATGTTTATTACAACTGTTTTAATTCTTGACAGGCTATACTTACTTTACTAAATTAATCTCTCTCTCTCTCTCTCTCTCTCTCTCAGCGATATTGTGGAGTACTCTCTGCCCAAGCTGTTGGATATTTTGGGACTGACACAGGAGCAGGTGAGTACTGAGGTAGTGTCTCTGCAGAGTTTCCTCCACATGTGTACCAGTGTATTCACACAACTTTAGCAGGGTCTGCAATGCATTATGGGAGTATTACCCAGTCCTCTCTGCAGTGTCATCGGGTCAGCGTCTCATTTAACGTCTCTCTCCCCAGTTTGTGGACCTGTGCATCTTGCTGGGCTGTGACTACTGTGAGAAGATCCACGGGCTGGGGCCACGCAAAGCACTGGACCTCATCCAGGAGCACAAGACTATTGAAAATGTTCTCCTTAACATCAACAGAGAGGTAGGGAAACTCTCCAGTAGATGTTTAGAAGGAAGCTGCTTTGTTTTGTTGTGTAAGGGGGACTCACCCTGCAGTGTATGATGCCTTGTGTCTCTCTCTGTCTCTCAGACTCACCCTGTGCCTCTGTGCTGGAAGTACCAGGACGCACGCAGGCTGTTCCTTGATCTGCCTGGCAACCTGGCAAGCGACCAGCCTGACCAATTGCTGTGCTGGGAGGAGCCGGACGAGGAGGGCCTTGTGCAGTTCCTGTGCCGGGAGAAATACGTCAGGCACGGCACCTTTCTCCTCAAACCCCAGCTGAACAGCCTGTGACAGCCTGTACCCCATCCCCTAGCCAAGGATATCAAACACACTGCTACCCCCTGAGTGTTACTCGGAATATGTGTGGTCATAATATATATATTTCAGCCTTAACCTTGTGTGTGCCAGCAGGGAGGAACGGGTGCGAGGACGGATGGAGAGGTTTCGCAAGACCTTGCAGGAGAGGAGGAAGGAACGGCAGGCCAGTGCCCAGGAGGGGTGCAGCCAGCAGACTTGCATGGACCAGTTCTTCAGGGTGACTCGGCGGAGACAGGTGAGGCAGAGCTCTGTGGAGAGTGACAACATATGGATTGTTAGGTAGATAACCACGTAAGTAACAATGTAACATTTTTAATAGACCCATTATCTACTGTGTGTTGTGACAGGCCCCTGATGCTGAGGAGCAGAGCAGCAGTAAGAAGTCCAGACTGCAGTCATAGAGGCTATGTGGGCTGTTCATGGACTGTCTGTGGATTAATACAGACATGAGTGAGCTGTTCAGGACCACACAGACTGTTGCAGCACATGAGGAGCTTAGTCTGTGCTGGCTGAGCCCGGCTAATGCTGACAGACATGCACCTATCAGAGCAGCAGTGTAGAGGGAGCAGTCTGCCTGGATGGCTGAGTCTAGGAGGCTTCCTTTAGTCTTCTTCAGTCCCCTGCAGAAGTCAGGGACTGTGATGCCCAGAATAAAATATTTCCTTGCTGGAGATAATCAAAATCACTTCAATATTCCAGAATACAAGGATGTTCTCACCATTGCAGATGAGGATCTACCATAGCCAGTCCAGCACAGTATCTCTAATTTGGCTTTATATCTGGATTTGTCATTTGTCATGACTTTATCATTCAAATTATTATTTGTTTTACATATACTGTATAATTTATTTTTACTTAAATACAGTTATCCATAATATAATTATGTGACACATTCCATGGGTTAAATAATGACATAAAAACAGAATAATGCTGTCATTTAAAATGAAAAAAATATGTGAATGTGTTAGTTATTACCTTTTTGAAATCTATAATTTCCATTTCAAAAGTTGTATTAAAAACAATCCATAAATTACAATATATATACCTAATATGCTGTGTAATATCCATCTTGCAGTGTCCATTCATCCACCATTCGTTTGGGTGTAATGAAGGTGCGTTGTGCAGTGTAGATGGGCTGACTCAGTGGACTGGAGTGCTGAGGGGGGAACTGCAGTAGAAGAGAAGTTGTCTAATATTGAAGAACCACAGAGAGGCTAAAAATTAGACCGTTTTGCTTGATTGGTTACTGTTAATATCCCCGAATCAGTTCGAGATGTTTCTTGAAACTCGGCTGTCAGCTGCGAGAACCCGGATGGATAGGTTGTCCCACTGCCTGGACTCTGAAAAGACATGACATGGCATATATTCTGTTTGAAACTCGCTTAACGGAGTTGTGTCCACACCTCCCCCCCACTTCTGTGATGTAATGTGTGTGTTTGTGTAATCATACGTTTTTTACAGGACACTGTGGTAAATCATTCACCCAAGCAAATTGTAGCTACACGAAACACAGTAGTGTCGGTTGACTACATTCCCCAGAATGCCTTGCGCTCGAGGAAGCTCCCTGATGACGCAACTTCCTCTGGTTGCCTTAACTTCCTGTTAGAGTGGAAAGTGGACGACACAGGCGCAGAGGGCGCACGAATGAAAACAATAGCCATAACTCCTCACAGCACCGACCGCTACGAGTAAAAACACACGGGCAGCAAGACTCCGATCCCGGCCGCGATGGAGGCAGTGCCCCGTATGCCGATGATATGGCTGGACCTGAAGGAAGCCGGGGACTTCCAGTTCAGCCCGTCCGTCAGGCAGGTGAGAGCGGAGAGCGGGGCGGGGAAAGAGTCGGGGTGGGAACGGCAGTCAGGCGCTGTGGGTGTTGGAGAGTCTGGGAGAGAGTAAATAACAGGTATCGGCCTCGGTACTGCGCTGTGGGAGATAAAGGGCAACCTGTCGTGGCAGGCAGCGGGGCCCGCACTGATCTCTATCGGTCAGCACGGCGCTCATCAGCCTGTCTCTCGGTCCTTGTCATCACTCGCCATATTGGCCTGCTGATGATTTGGGGGATCCCGGGGATGCGGTGTGTGGGAGTCCCCGCAGTGTATAGCAGCGCTGCGTGTGTTTCAGTCACAACCAGCCGGCTGTCACATCGCACTGCATTCAGGGTCTGCCTGGGTCTACAGTGGCACAGAGGCAGATACAATACTGGCAAATGAGATGCGGTCATCTGAACCATCGTTGGGTTTGTCAGGTCACTCACACGCGTCTAAACACACAGTCTCTTGCCTGCACTGTGTATAGCTTACACAGCTCACACCCTGTCCCGGGCACTGGACTGGCACCTGGGCAGAACAATGCAGATGTTTCAGCTCATGGGGAATGTGCTGGGTTTGCCATGACTTTGCACGTATCTCTGGAGAGAGAGAATGAGGAAGTGATTCAGTTGGATTCAGTGCACTGCAGATGTCTGCTCTGTACTCCCAGCCTCAGCATATCTGGGCTCTGTCATGATTTCAGTGTGAATGGACAAAGCATCCCAGGCCATTCACCCCTGTCTACGTCGTTTGACTGTCACACTGGCAGCCTCCGTTGTTGGCACAGTCCGAGCTCTCTCAGACAGGGCAGCACCCGTTGTGATTCCGCCTGCTCTCGCCATTCGTGAGAGGAAGAGGCGACAGCCCCCACACTCACACAGACACAGCCTGTCTGGCTAGCAGGAGCTGTAATTTGATTACCAGTTTCCCCAGCAACAGATTGCGGATGTACTGCATCTCCTAGGTCTTAACAGATGTCAAATACAGTGCTGCAAGACACTGGCTCAGCACCTCCAGAGCAGGACTGTCATGTCAACATTTGTAATATTTGTTAGCATGGCACAGTCATTTATAGACTACACCAACTATTGTATTTACTCATTGTGTTCACAATACAGGGACTCAGTCTGTGTCTGCATCTCATTTGCCTGTCTGTACTATCGACTGCGCTGACTCCTCACCCTCGGCTATAAGTCTCCTTATTGTAATTGTATTAGCCTCACTTCACAGAGAGCTGCCTGCTCCTCCCAAGCAGAGCTCTCTTTTATGAGTGCTCTTCCATGCCCCTGATTTGATAGTGCTTTCTAGCACAGCAGATTTAACTATGTTTGTTCCTGTATTTGAATAATGGAAACAAATTTACGTTGAGTAACTGGCCTGCTTGGTCAAAGTCTCTTTACTGATATAAACCATCACTGCTTCTGTATCTCTGGTTACTCCCACTAATCACTCCACTCTTACTTTCTAGTTTAAATCCGTGTGTGATTGAGTGCCTCCTCTAAAGCAGGCCACAGCTGGCTATGGTTAATTGTCAAACTGAAACCCATAGGAGCAATGGCAATGTATGTGCATGGATTGAGAACCCAGAATAAAACCTGACGGTATAATAAAACATTACGAATCACTGCTGCTTTCCTCTGGGATGGAGGTGGCTCTGTGTATTGTAATAGTACCAACTGCAGTCGAATCACAGAGGAGTGATTCCACCCACACTCAGTCAAAAGATCCAGCCCAGGCAGGAGCTGTATATCGGCTGTTAGGCCACCTGCTCCCTTCAGCACTCTGTTTAGGGTTGTTTGGTGGTTCTGTGGGCAGGGAGGTGTTGTCATCCACATTCATTGAACCATCTCTGTATGAAAACTTAAGGGATGACGAAGCTTTGGTGGGCAGTGCTGTGACTCTTAATTACTGGACAGCCCAAACAGACAAGCTCTCTTTGGTCCATTGCTGCCTGGAGCATAAGGATCCTGAGGCAGTGATGTCATCGCCTTCCAATGAGGGAGAGCTGTAGTGATTTGGGGTGATGTCGCTGTCACATGCCCTGCCTCAGTGTGCTGTGCGTGAGTGAGTGCCTGGATGAGTGTAACTGATCACAGCACTGCCTCTTTGCAGTACATCTTGAGGAGACTGCCAGGCACTGTGTTGTTCAGTATGGCTGCTGTGTTCCTTTAATTTTCTGTTGTGTTAGTGCCCATCTCCTTAATTAGGCCTGCACAGTCACTCGCTTTCCCAAAGGGAAGCGACTGCTTGGTATTCAGCCCCCCAGCTTGTTTATTGAGCCATGTGTGATTCACTGACACAGCCGCTCTCATTTGAGAAGTGTGATGAATAGCAAACTACATTCTCTGAATGTGTCAGTGAGAGCGCAGGCCTGTCATAGTGTGTTTATGGACTGTGTTACTAAAACATCCAGTGTCCAGTCCACTGCCAGGATTAGCCTTAAATCCCAAGGACTTTGCTATGTTATGAAATCCGCATCTCTGTTTTGCAATGGAAGAGAAATGGAGATGGAAATGGAGCTAGAAGGACAGGGAGAAAGAGTCGGGTAGTGTTGAAAAGAGAGAGACCGGGAGGGAAAGAGAGAGCAGAATCAGGCCGCACACTGTAGCGTCAGTTTGCCTCAAGAGGACAGAAAAGCACCATTGAAGAGGCCATTAGAAAGGCATCCCTCGCTGTGCCGGCAGGACTCCCTGCCTGAGTGGGTTGTTTACTTTTTAAGCTTGTTGGTATTGTTGACTGATTCTCATTACCGTCCCTTTGAATATGCTGATGCTGAATGAATTGTACGATCTAGCCCATTCAGACTCTCGTTAGGAGAGCGCTCGCTATCAGACACACAGGCTGCAGTGGGCTGGGGCTGGGCGCCAGACCGGCTCGCCCTCAGGTAATCCCAGCCTGCCTGGAGAAGAGCTGGGGTTCATTATTCCTGTAACTATGCAGCCCTGAGGAAGAATAGAAACATTATGAACTGCGACACAATGCTTTTAAAATCAGCGGTTATATTGAACAGAACTGACTGGGTCTGGGAATGCACACAGTATGTTTGTGAGCGAGTTTCTGAGTGTTTGTTTGTAGATCTGTGTGTCATTGGGGTCTGATTTTTGTCTGTGTGTTTGTTTGTTGTGAGAGAGTCTGTGTGTATGTGCCTGTGTATCCAGCGAACACTTTGTAGGTGATATGAGCCTGCAGGGTAGTATAATTCACTAGGGTGCATTCGATAAGAGCAGGACCCTTATCACAGCATCAGTAACCATCTGGGAAACGCAGAGGCAGGACTGCAGCAGTAATCTATAGGAGTGCCTTCTGTCAGCAGTAAGCTGATGTGGTGGACTGTAATAAATATAAGGACTCACACCAAGGCAGATCAATGGGTAGAGGTGGAACAAAGATGGCTGCTCTTAGAACTGTGCTAAATAGATGTTGTTTCTTGAGACAGCTTCGTGGTACAGTATTATTAGGGATCCCAGCTGGTAACCAAATGTTTTCAGATGTTTTGATTTTGTCAGAGTCTCGATTTTAAACTCAGTGGCAGAAAGCAAAAGCAGCTGCGAACGGGGTTTGTTTTAGACAGTGAGTAGTAAACTGTCTGCTTTATCTATCATCAATAGTCACCAGGTATTAGGACTCACTACCCCTACAGATGCATTTTATTTATAATTATTATAAAATAATGTTATTTCAGTTTACATCTTTGGTCCTTTAATGGGGGGGGTTATGTGTTAAAATCTGTGGTTGTTTGGTGCAGTAAGGCTGCATCCTCACTGAAAGGATGTTGTTCACTAAGTGTTCTGTCTCCTGCCCTCTTTCCCAGTTCATCCTGAAGAACTATGGGGAGAACCCGGATAACTACAATGAGCAACTGAAGAAACTGGAACAGCTCAGACAGGCAGGTGGTGGGCGGGGCCAGGAGGGTCTGGGGGGCATTTCTCTCCGATTCACAGAGACTGTATCAAGACTCATTGCAGTGCAGGTGTTTCAGGTGTAAGGAGCTCTGCCTCTGGCATGTAAGCCAGCAGCGTTGCGTGCAGAGCCTAACGTGTGTTTTGCGTGTCCCTGGCAGAGTGCGGTGAATGTGACTCGGGATTTCGAGGGCTGCAGCACCCTACGGAAATACTTCGGCCAGCTGCACTACCTGCAGAGCCGCGTGCCTCTGGGCTCTGGGCAGGAGGCATCTGTGCCCATCTCCTGGTAAGGAAGACCCCGAGCCGCTGTACTCTGATCCCCTCTACTACCCTTTGTCACAGTGATGTCATCCCCATGCTGTCCTCTCTGTCAGAGTATGGTCAGCTCTGGGCCCACTCTGTTGCTTGATGTGAGTTTGTCTCTTCCAGGACCGAGATCTTCTCTGGAAAGACGGTTACTCACGATGATATCAGCTATGAGCAGGCCTGCATCCTTTACAATCTGGGTGAGGGCAGTGTCTCTCTCTCTCTCTCTGAGGGCTGAGAAACGGCAGGCTGGTTTAAGTTACAGTGGCTGAAGTAGTTTGTATGGAGAAATAATTGTTTTTATTGATACTTCAGCAATAATGTGCTTTAAAAGTAGTGCTATGTTGTAGGGGAAACCTACAGGTTAGTGGCATTGCATGCTGTGAAGTTCAGCCATACCTGTATTCACACTGCTTCTCCCCAGGGGCGCTGCACTCCATGCTGGGAGCCATGGACAACAGGGTGTCGGAGGAGGTGAGCTGTGCCTGCTGCATCCCACTTCTGACAATGTGTCCCTTCAGGCTGTCTGACTGCTTAATTTGTCACTGTCCTGTACATCTCTGTGTTGTCTCTCTGACCTCCACCTGGCATGTCTGTGTGCTCTGCCACTGGCCAGCTCTGTACTTTTAGAGTGTGTGTGCGCGCGCCGGTCTATTTTACTGTTGGCTGTCCTTCTTTATATTTTCCATCTCTTTCCACTGCTCTTTTCCTTTCCCTTTCTCTGATGCCCATCCTCTCTCTCTCTTCGTCTTTCCCCCGCTCCAGGGAATGAAGGTCTCCTGCACCCATTTCCAGTGCTCAGCAGGGGCCTTCTCCTACCTGCGGGATCACTTCAGCCACAACTTCAGCGTGGATATGAGCCACCAGATCCTCAACCTCAACATCAACCTCATGCTGGTGAGCCCCGCCGTCCCCTCCCGTCCATCGCGGTCCTTCAGCTTGTCCCTGTGGGGATCAGGCGCTCACTCAAGGACGCATGTCCTATAACGCACGGCTGTAAAAGATTCAAGTTCTGCGTCCTGTGCCGTACCTCTCCCTCACGCTCGGTGCTGAGATTGACCCATGTGTTGTGCTCTGCCTCAGGGCCAGGCTCAAGAGTGTCTGCTGGAGAAGTCCATGCTGGACAACAGGAAGAGCTTCCTAGTGGCTCGGATCAGCGCTCAGGTAGGCCTTCTCCCCGATCCCACCCGTCTACTCTGGCTTCCGACCCAGTATGTGGTTCTGACGCAGTGTGTGTGACCCACAGGTGGTGGACTACTACAAGGAGGCATGCCGCGCGCTGGAGAACTCTGACACGGCCTCGCTGCTGGGCAAGATCCAGAAGGACTGGAAGAAGCTAGTGCAGATGAAGATCTACTATTTTGCGTCCATCGCACACGTGAGTCCGCTCTCCCTGGCTCTGTGGTGCGGCAGCTCAGAGAACCCAGAGACCCAGTGTGGTTAATCTTTCCACCCCAGTTTGAACTCTGACCTCCATCTCTTTCTGATTCTTCCTGTGGTTTTACCTTAACTGCAGCAGAACCCTTTGTGAAGGTCCTCTCTTTGTGACGGTGTCTGTATAGCAGCAAACACTCACATTTTCCTAAAATAGCTCACTCTCCTTCACTCTCTCTACAGCTGCACATGGGAAAACAGGCAGAGGAGCAGCAGAAGCACGGGGAGAGGGTAGGTCTTCCTCTCACTGTCGTGCTTGTTTTCTGTGCTTGTGGATGGGGTGGGAGTGTTTATTTCAATCCTTAAAATCATGTTTCTACAGCACTGAGTGTGTGTATTCACTACAGTAACTATGCAGACTTCTATTTCAGGTTACGTTCACATCAGTCACACAGTGTGTTAAAGTCTCTGTCTCTGTGCAGCTGGCGTACCTGCAGAGCGCCCTGGACAAGCTGACCGAAGCCGTGAAACTGGCCAAGGTAACCGTGCTGCTCCGCCACCCTGCCGAGCACCAACACTGCAGAGAGACAGCTGGACGAGGCCGTGTTGCTCACTACAGTTTTTGATAGACCAGGCCTCAGTACAACACTGGTCACACAACACATCTGCATGCCATCAGACTTAACAGAGACAGATTTCACAATTCAGACCAGAGAAGTTAGTCCTACATGGTCTTGGATGGAAAGCTGTTAATGATCTCCTCTCTCTCCATCCCTCCTTCTCTCCGTCTGTCTGGAACAGGGTCAGCCAGACAGCGTGCAGGACGCCCTGAGGTTCACCATGGACGTCATTGGAGGAAAGTAAGTAATTGTGTGTTTCTGTGCGTATCCCCGTCCTACCATCTCTCCTCATGGGTGGAAGGGTCCCCCATGAAATCTGCCTCAGATTAAGAGCAGACAGGATCCCGATTTGAGATTGCACGAGTCCCCCCCCCCACAGCTCCCTTCAACCAGTGGTACCCTGTCCGCCTGGCCAAGGGCCCGAGTGCGTCTGTCCATCTGAAGTCTCGGTTCTGTTCTGTTCCAGGTTCAACTCTGCCAAGAAAGATAACGACTTCATCTACCACGAGACTGTGCCTGCCCTGGACACGCTTCCCTCTGTCAAAGGTACCCCCCAGCTCGGTCTTAACCCTGTCATTCTGCAGTCCCCTGTCTCTGTGTCCCCCTCTCTCTCGGCAGCCGTCTGTCTCACAGTGCCTCCTCTTTCTATCTCTGCAGGCGCCCCACTGGTGAAAGCTCTGCCAGTGAACCCAACCGATCCCAGCGTCACTGGCCCGGACATCTTCTCCAAGCTGGTGCCAATGGCAGCACACGAGGCCTCCTCTCTCTACAGGTGCGAAGGGGGGCAGTCTGACATCTTGTCTTAGAGCTCAGAATTTCAAACGGATTAACCCAATCGATCTTTTCTTTCCTCTTCCCCCACTCCATCCCTCGCAGTGAGGAGAAGGCCAAGCTGCTGCGAGACATAATGACAAAGATCGACAGCAAAAATGAGGCTCTGGAGTGAGTGCCACTGCCGGTCTCGGACACACACACACTCTATCTCTCACGTGGTCGTAGTTGGATATTTTCCTGTTGAAAAAGATCAAATAAACGAACAATGTTAAATGCATAAATTATGTTTTGAATCGGTGTAGTTGAATCTACACTCACCTAAAGGATTATTAGGAACACCTGTTCAATTTCTCATTAATGCAATTATCTAACCAACCAATCACATGGCAGTTGCTTCAATGCATTTAGGGGTGTGGTCCTGGTCAAGACAATCTCCTGAACTCCAAACTGAATGTCTGAATGGGAAAGAAAGGTGATTTAAGCAATTTTGAGCGTGGCATGGTTGTTGGTGCCAGACGGGCCGCTCTGAGTATTTCACAATCTGCTCAGTTACTGGGATTTTCACGCACAACCATTTCTAGGGTTTACAAAGAATGGTGTGAAAAGGGAAAAACATCCAGTATGCGGCAGTCCTGTGGGCGAAAATGCCTTGTTGATGCTAGAGGTCAGAGGAGAATGGGCCGACTGATTCAAGCTGATAGAAGAGCAACTTTGACTGAAATAAGCACTCGTTACAACCGAGGTATGCAGCAAAGCATTTGTGAAGCCACAACACGTACAACCTTGAGGCGGATGGGCTACAACAGCAGAAGACCCCACCGGGTACCACTCATCTCCACTACAAATAGGAACAAGAGGCTACAATTTGCACAAGCTCACCAAAATTGGACCGTTGAAGACTGGAAAAATGTTGCCTGGTCTGATGAGTCTCGATTTCTGTTGAGACATTCAGATGGTAGAGTCAGAATTTGGCGTAAACAGAATGAGAACATGGATCCATCATGCCTTGTTACCACTGTGCAGGCTGGTGGTGGTGGTGTAATGGTGTGGGGGATGTTTTCTTGGCACACTTTAGGCCCCTTAGTGCCAATTGGGCATCGTTTAAATGCCACGGCCTACCTGAGCATTGTTTCTGACCATGTCCATCCCTTTATGACCACCATGTACCCATCCTCTGATGGCTACTTCCAGCAGGATAATGCACCATGTCACAAAGGTCGAATCATTTCAAATTGGTTTCTTGAACATGACAATGAGTTCACTGTACTAAACTGGCCCCCACAGTCACCAGATCTCAACCCAATGGAGCATCTTTGGGATGTGGTGGAACGGGAGCTTCGTGCCCTGGATGTGCATCCCACAAATCTCCATCAACTGCAAGATGCTATCCTATCAATATGGGCCAACATTTCTAAAGAATGCTTTCAGCACCTTGTTGAATCAATGCCACGTAGAATTAAGGCAGTTCTGAAGGCGAAAGGGGGTCAAACACAGTATTAGTATGGTGTTCCTAATAATCCTTTAGGTGAGTGTATATCAAGGCCCAAACAGAAAGATGTGTGTGAGTGCAGGATATGTGACTGTATGTGTGTATCTGCAGGCAGTTCATGGACTCCCTGCGCCTGGACCCTGACACTGTTGACAACCTGGACACATACAGCCACATCCCGCCGGTGCTGATGGAGAAGTGTGCGGCCCTGAGTGTGCGGCCCAACACGGTCAAGAGCCTCATCCAGTCCATGCAAGGTGAGCCTCTGCTGTGAAACTCTTACACTACCTCTCTCTCTCTCTCACTCTCACCCATTCACTCTCTCATTTACTCTCTCTCAGTGCTGTCCGGCGTGTTCACGGATGTGGAGGCCTCTCTGCGAGAGATCCGGGACGTCCTGGATGAGGAGGAGGCCCGCGAGCGCCAGCTGGAGGAGGCCCTGGGGAAGCAGGCGGCGCCGGCGCCCCACCCCGCCCTGGGAGAGCTGCGCCGCGACCTGGACAAGTACCAGGAGGTGCACGAGAAGGCCAGCTTCACCAACACCGAGCTGCACCGCGCCATGAACCTGCACATCGGCAGCCTGCGCCTGCTGAGCGGCCCGCTGGACAGCCTGCACGACGCCCTGCCCCGTCCCCAGCTCAGCGAGGGTGAGAAGTGCAAAGAGCTGCGTGCAAGTGGCAGGGCTGTAGCCTGGGGGTTGTGCAGTCTGTGCTGTTAGTTAATACTACAGGGATGTGCCATCTGGATGTGCTGTCTCACAATGACCCGTGTGTGTGTGTGTGAGCAGAGGACATGGCTGTGCTGCAGTCCATGAAGAGGATCCTGGGGAAGGTGTCAGAGATGCGGGAGCAGCGCAGCTCGCTGGAGAAGCAGCTGAGAGACCTGATCCATCAGGATGACATCACCAGCGTGCTGGTCACCACAGAGCGCGCTGACATGAAGGTACACTGACACACTGCAGTGTGCGCTGTACATTCACTGCGCTAACTGCTCCCATGGCAGTGTATTGCCAACAGAGAGGACTGCACTAAGTATGATTCTCTCTCTCTTAGCGGTTATTCGAGGAGCAGTTAAAGAAGTACGAGCAGGTGAAGGTGTATATTGACCAGAACCTGTCTGCCCAGGAGAATATCCTGAAGGCCCTGACTGAGGCCAACGTGCAGTACGCCACCGTGCGCAAGAGCCTGGCTGACACAGAGAGCAAGTGAGAGATGGGAGCGCTGTGGGGGTGGGTTCTTTGTCTCTGTGTGACATTGTGACGTTGTGTGTGACATTGTGTGTCGGATGCTGTACTCAGGTGGAACAGCACCGTCCAGACGCTGGTCTCCTCCTACGAGGCGTATGAGGACTTAATGAAGAAGTCTCAGGAGGGGAAGGAGTTCTATGAGGACCTGGAGGCCAAGGCCTCCCGCCTGCTGGAGCGCGCCAAGACCGTGAGCCAGGCCAGGGAGGAGGAGCGGCAGCAGCTGCTGGAGAGGTGATGACTGGTGTTGCACGGCTGTTCCGCAAACTCCACCCTTTATCGATACTTTAAAAAAAAAAAAAAAAAAAAAAAAAGAAAACGGTTCGATACTAGATTTGTTTTGCGTTCAGTACTTCTGTCAAATGTGTCACGTTGTCATGATTGAGAGAAATTAGTCGGTCTCGTAATTTCTCTAAATCTGCTCAAGGGGGCAGATGTCTGTCTAAAAGAGGCTACAGAGCAGTACAGTGCAAGTTTGCAAACATCTAAGTGACAGACACCCTGCCCTCTTCACAGAATACAAAAGACAACTAGTGACTGAATAACGACTAGTTAGTGAATGAGCCAGCCTGCTATAGCAGTAGCAAGCTAGGATTAACCTGCTGTCAAAAAAGATACTCGTGAGATGAAAATGCACTGCATACAAAGACTTGAGTTCCAGGAACAACATTCATTTACATTGATTTGGGGAATGTCACAATTTCATTCAAGGTTTCATTGAATCAAATTCTAATCCTAATCTTTTTGTGAGAGAGAGATTATATTCTGTTATTAGTTTTGTTATTTAGTTTTGTCTGCCCAGTCATCAGCACAGTGAACAGTCTAGTGGATAACCTTTCCTGGATAATTCAAAGTTGTTCTCATCGCCGTCTCTTTTCCTCTCATTAGGGAGATGCAGAAGAAGGCGCCCCCCCGGCCCACAGCCCCCAAGCCCCCGCTGCAGAAGAAGGCCTCCGACATGGACTCTGGTGCGAGTATCGAGGACCCTGAGCTGGCTCAGTTGAGTGCAGCCATCCTGGGGCTGGGGGGGGAACTGCCAGAGGAGCTCCGCAGCCTGCCCCCTGACGCCCCAATGCCCTTCTCTGGGGGGCCCCGGCCCCCTGCCCCTGAGACTTTCCTCCCAGGGAGCACAGGTGGCCCTCCTCTACACTGGCCAGCAACTGCTCTTTATGCTCAGCCCCGCTTCCCTGGGCAGCTGCCCCCCCCCGAGGCCCTGACCAGACTGCCCCACTACCCCTCCCAGCCCTTCCCCCCTACTAGCGCAGCCCTTCCCCGGCAGGCCCCCTTTACCCCGGCAGCTATGCAGGGCCCCTCCCCCCAGCATCCCCCTGGCACCGGCTATGGCCCGCCTCCGCACTCCCAGCCCGGCGGCCCCATGCCCAGACACCCAGGCGGCCCTGTGCCCCTGCGGCCCTCCACCACCACAGTAGACAGCGTGCAGACCCCTATCCCCAGCTACACCCCCGCCCCTGGCCAGCACCCCTTCCCAGCTGCCAATGCCATGCATCCATCCCGGCCACAGATGCCCCCTGCTGGGTATGGACCGCCACCCCTAGTCGGGCAGTTCAATTCTTACCCACAGCCGCACATGCAGATGCAGCAGCCCCCGCAGCAGTACCCCCAGCCCCCCGCTCCGTTTCCCCGTGCCCTTGGGCAGCAGCAGCCGCCCTACCAGCCTGCCCTGGCCCAACACCCAGGCCAGCAGCCCCACCAGCAGTACCCACACTACCTGCCCCGGCAGCCGCTGCCTCAGCACTTCGGGCAACCCCAGCCTCACATGCACCCAGGCCTGCCCCCGCAGTCCCAGTACCAGCCTTCACAGCCTCACCTCCTGCCTGGCACTCGCCCCTCCCAGCCTCATCTCCCCCCCGTCTCCCAGCACCAACTACCCCCAGCCTCCATGCCCTCTCAACCCCAGTTAATGACTTCACATCCCTCCCAGCCACACCTGCCACCTCCCCCCTCCCATCTGTCACAGCCTCACCTCCCCCAAGGCCCGGTGCCTCGTCAGCCCCAGCTACCCTCCTCGACCCTCCCCTCAAAGCCTCACATGCTCCCTAACTGCATCCCAACACAGCCTCAGCTGCCGCCTTCCTCCCAGTCTCACCTGCCTCCTGCGTCCCAGCCTCCCATGCACATGCCCCAGCAGGCTCTACCCCCACATTCGGGGGCAATGTGTTACCCTGGGGGAGCTCCTATGTTGCCCCACCAGGCGCCTCACGTGCCCCCACAACAACAGCAGCCTCAGCCCCTGGTCCCTCAGGCCATGCCCCCAGTCGCCTCCACCCCCACCTCCATGTCCTACCCTCCTGCTTCTGGTGCTGGTCTTCCTGCCGTCTCCTTACAGCACCCGGGGGCCCACCTCCCACACCCCCAGCACATCCTGCCTCCCTCCTCGGGGGCTCCTGTGTCGCAGCCCCCCAGCGTCATCCCCCCCTCGCCAGCCCCGTCACCCTCCCCTTCCCCTAGTCCCTCATCCTTGGGCCTCATCCCTCAGAGGCCTTCCCCCTCCCTGACCCCCGTGGGGGCTCACCTCCCTCCACCATCCTCCTCTTCCTCTTCTTTGGGCAGCCTGCCACCCCCCGGCTCTGCAGAGCCCCTGTTCCAGCGGCAGAGCACCAGCACTGACGACCTGTTGTCGTCCAGCCCTGAGAGCCAGCACGGGGGCCCCAAGGCCGCCGCCAACGTGCTACTGCCCACCAAAGCCGACCCGCAGGAGGGGCAGCGCAGGAGGAAGGCAGAGGGCGTGCGTCTGATCGAGGGCGACCCCTACCAAGCCCCAGAGCGCGTGTCCCACCTGTGCGCAGACCTGGAACGATTCCGAAGCATAGTGCAGGCGCTGGAGAGGCCCCTGGCAGCGGGAGGTGGGCCCTCGGAGCTGGACAACTTGTGGAAGGAGCTGCAGGAGCTGCAGGAGAAGGACGCGCGGCAGCTGTCCATTGCCATCGCGCGCTGCTACAGCATGAAAAACCGGCACCAGGACATCATGCCCTACGATCGCAACCGCGTCGTGCTGCAGTCTGGCAAGGACGACTACATCAACGCCAGCTTTGTGGAGGATCTGTCACCCTACTGCCCCTGCCTCATCGCCACGCAGGCCCCGCTCACCGGCACCGCCGCCGACTTCTGGCTCATGGTCTATGAGCAGAAGGTCTCGCTGATCGTCATGCTGGTGTCTGAGGCCGAAATAGAGAAGGTCAGTCCAGACACGGTCATGGTCAGTCTGGCCCGCGCCCATTTCCACCTTGCAAGAATGTCTGTACAAAGTAGTGTGTAATAAACTGAGAAAAAAACATTTCCCCATGTCTGGTGTAGCCGTGTCCAGTTCAGCTTGCCCTCTGTAGTGATGCTCCTTCCTCTGCTCCCTCAGCAAAAGGTCCTGCGGTACTTCCCGTCGGAGCGGGGCCAGCAGCTGTCCCAGGGGCCGCTCACCGTGACCCTCACCACTCAGAAGACCACCCCCACCCACGTGGAGCGCATGATTGGGCTGCAGTACCGCGACCAGAGTCTCAAACGCACCGTCATCCACCTGCAATTCACGTCTTGGCCAGAGCTGTGAGTGCTCACTGCGCTCAGCACGAGTGTGGCACAATGCTGCGGTGTGCAAGAGGGCTGTGCGAGTCACTCTCTCTCTCTCCTTCCAGGGGTCTCCCTGACAGTAAGAGCAATCTGATCCGTTTCATCCAGGAGGTCCATGGCCACTACCTGCACCAGCGCCCCCTGCACACGCCCGTCGTGGTCCACTGCAGGTACACGGGAGGGGCTGGATATCCATCTGTTGTGTGTTAATCTGTATGCACGTCTGTATGTTAGGGCTATGAGGATACATGAATGTGTGGTGGGGTGTTCGTGGGGTCTGAAGGAGCGGCTGGTTCATTGCCCGTCTTGTGTTTTGTCAGCTCGGGGGTGGGCCGGACTGGCGCCCTCTGTCTGCTGTATGCGGCGCTGCAGGAGCTGGAGGCAGGGAATGGCATCCCAGACCTGCCGCTGCTGGTGAGGAGGATGAGGCAGCAGAGGAAGAACATGCTGCAAGAAAAGGTGAGTGCTGCACCCAAGCTCTGACACACAGAGGCAAGGTTATTGGTACAGGACCACACGACAGGCCAGGTCTACACACAAAAACATCCTCACAAGCATATGTGCAAATAACAGCGCCCCCCGTGTCCTTTAGCTGCACCTGAAGTTCTGCTACGAAGCTGTCCTGAAGCACGCCGAGCAGGTCCTGCAGCGCCACGGCGTCCCCACCGCGCCCTGCAGCAAGAGCGCCAGCAGCACCGCCCTCAAGGTACGGCCGCCCCCACCCGGGCCTCGGCTCCCACACACACGCACACGCACGCACGCGCCCCAGGCCTGTCCTCTCCTCTCACGCTGCCTCTCACTCTCCCGTTTCAGCCCTACTCTCGGCAGGAGTCCCAGGACATCGTTCTGGGGGGGGACATGCCCATCAGTTCTATTCAAGCCACCATCGCCAAGCTCAGCATCCGCCCCCCCTGCTCCGCTGAGGCGGGCCTAGACCCCGGCCTGGAGCCCTTTGCTGCCCAGCAAGGCTTCCCCTGTCTGGGGGGTGTGGAGTCTGGCGGCCTGCCTCCCCAGCCCCAGCCCCAGCCGGAGCCCCCTCTCTCAGCACAGCCCAGTGACCCCCTGCCCTCCTTCTCCCCTCCTCTGTCCTTCTCTCCTGTGAAGACGCACTCCCCCCCCCCACTGGAGGACAGTGCTGAGGGGCCGCACCCCTCCTCCAATCACCACTGCGACGCGCCACCCTCTGATGCCCCGATCGGCTCCTCCTCCTCCTCCTCGCTGGAGCTGCTGGCGTCCCTGACCCCCGAGGCCTTCACGCTGGACAGCAGCGCCCGGGGGAAGCCCCGCATCAGCAAGCACAGCTTCCTGCAGCCGCCCGAAGGCCAGGGCCTGCAGGGGGTGCCCTCTGAGGACGACCCCCTGAGCTCCCTCGACCCGCTCTGGACACTGAACAAGACCTGAGCCCTGCGTGCATCTCTCTCTCTCTGTCTCTCTCTCTCTATCTTCAATCTGTCTTTTTCTTTCTTTCTTTCCTCTTCTTCAGCATGGGACCAGTTCAGCACTGTAACCCCCAACCTGGCTGACTGCCCAGTGCTGCTGCTGAATCTACAGCCAATCCCCTCCCGCCCCCAGCAGAGCTGTCAGAGGGACCGCAGCACTGTGTCTGGGTCTCCTGAGCAAAGCGGTATGAGAGCTGCATCGCTGACCTCGTCTCCCCGTCCCCCGTAGCGTCCACTGTGCTGTGCAGAGGGTAGCAGCTATCCCAGCATGCAACGTTGCTCCAGTCACACAGCGACCTCGTGTTGTCCTGGTGCGAGTGATTCTGCGAGGGGGCTGTGTGGGTCACACAGAGAAGCATGTCTCCCCCTGCATAGAGCCGATGGAGAAGCACCCTGCAGCCACAGAGCACGAGTCCAGAGTCACTGCACCGGAGGGTGTGAGGGGAAGAGCGCTGTGCTGTCAGACTGGACACAAACCCCCGTGACTCTAAACCGCAGACTGGAGATGCAGTTTTAACTCTTCCCAGGCGGCCAGGCTGGCGTCGCTGTGAGGGGAGATGTGGCACAGAGAGCCCGGCCTGAGCTGCCCGCCGCCCACACTACAGCGGTCCGACCCGCGCGCCATCCTGTCTATGTAGAGTTGAAGCATAACCGGTAAGAAGTAGGGGCTTACATTTAGTATTCTGTTCTTAATCAGTCAGACAGAATCAGCCGATCCTAACACTTCAACTTTTTTGTTGTTTTATTTCTAATATGTAAATAAACTTAATTAACATAACTAGCCTTTGAAGTTGTCGTCTGTGTGTTGCTGTGCAGTTGTGTCTCCGGTGGGGGTGCAGTGCTGGCTGACAGGGAAGCGCCAGGTTTCCTCCCCCGAGTCCTCGAGTCTAAATAATATGATCTCTGCTCTGAAGGGGGTTAACATTTGGGGTGTAGTATTAAAACTTGTCATTTAATATCCCTCAAATGCAGTGCTGTTGACTTCACAGAAAACTCTTACAGATCTCGAATCAAACCGTACGCAAAGCCGTCGCAGACGACTAGTGGATATGAAAGACATCAACACAGCGCAGAGGTATCAAAGCCTTTTATTTGTAAATTAGTATAAAGTTTCTTTGTGTTAAAATGTTAAAAATAGTACAGAATGTTAGGTACATCCTCTACCTACAGTATGGGTACACTGTACAGTAATGGGGTGGCCGGTGTGGGCAGCAGGCCTCGGAGCCACACGCAACAATATTTACACCCAGAGGAGATCTGTGCCACACGCCCCGGCGCACCGCTTCACATTCCACAGCGCTGCGGGACGAGCAGCCCGAGAGGGGGGAGCTGTGCGGTTCACACCCAGCGAGGCTTCAGCCGGACTGTCCAGCGGGGGTCTGCGGGTCACAGAGGCGATGGTTCCGCCTGCAGCTTCCACACAAAACAGACCCACCATTCCCACGTGCCGCCTGAAGGCTCGGGGTACGAACACGCACACGGCAGCGGTCACGGTAAAGCGCTGAGCGAACCGTCGGAGGACAGGAGTAACCGCTGCCACTGCGGGTTCAGAAGGGCCTGGACACGGGCCTGGTGCTGTGATACATCTGTATTAGGAAAGGGGCTTCTCACTGAACTTCCCCTCAGAGCAGCAACATCGCTGCCGGTTCGTTAGTGCAGCAGGATTCATTAAAGGGATATTTTGGCATTTTAGCCCGATGTCTTACTCACCCACAGGTCAGAGATTTGCACCCATTAGCTTAGCACAAGTCCTGGAAGCTAACAAAACAACAAATTCAAATTTCTTCAAACTGGATGCACAGAATTATAAAAGGTTTGACTGGGTGAGTAAGACATCAGGCTAAAATGCCAAAATACTGAAATATCCCTTTAAACACCTGATTCAAGGAGGGCCGCAGAACAGACTAATTTACACTAGTGTCTCTGAAGGGGGGGGTGTCGCTCGGCCTCCTTCACAACACACAGCCGTCCCAAACCCACGACACTGGGACACACCGCGGTCTGGAAAAATATAAAGTAAAAAGAAATATCGCATCTCATTTCTAATAAAAAGTTTCTCAATTTCTAAATCTCATCTAATATTTACATCTGAAAAACTAATAAATTATAACCGTTGTTAGTGGACTCGATCGGTATTGTGTGAATCAGCAGGTATCCCCGCTGCAGTACATTCACCCAGCGCGGGGCTGGGGCTAATGAGAGGAGCGGGAAGGATTGGGATCATGGGCTCTGAGAGGGAGGGAGGCTAACCTTGCAGCCCCCAGTCTCTCCTGCGGTTCCCGGACTGCGTTCGATCCACAAGCACTACAGGACAGACAGCCGGAGCGGACTCTCGCTGCTCTCTGGAGCTGATGACCGAGGAGTGAAGACTCTTGTTATAACCTGGTGACGGTGGGAACAGAACCGTGTGCCGGGCTGTGCGGTCTGGGCTGGGTCTTTAAACCTCTCTATAGCACGCGTGTCCCACCAGGGGGCAGCGCTACAGCCTCCTCGCCCACTACACGCACACACCCAGGGCAGAGCTGGTATACTTAAAAGAAAAATTTAAATTAAATTATCTGTTAAAATAAATAAATAATAAAAGACTTTAGCATATATAAAAAAAAAAGAGAGATCAAGGGTTGGCGTGGGCACAGCGCTCTCACACAGTGCACGCAGGCGTCTGTGTTAGCGGGAGCCCGTTGCTCCCGGACCGGACTCGGCACACTGCGACCCGAGGCCGGACAGGAGGGGCCCTGGGGACACGGCCGTAGGGACAGGAGAGGGACAGACAGAGAGATAATGACTGCCTGTGTGCTCTGTTGTCAGGAAAGTCCCCTGCGGTTAACTGAAGGTTTCTGGTTTCTGCAGAGGGAGGGAGTGAAAGGAAGTGTGACTGAGAGCAGGGCAGGGGTGACGGGGGAGGGGAGGGAATGTGGTTGATGATACAGGGCCAGGGTGGGGGGGGAGAGGAGGACAGCAGTGAGTTAACAAATAAAGTTCAGGAGCAACTCCTGCGATAGCCTAGACCCGCTGCCCGGTCACTGGCACGGCGGTCCGTCCTCAGCCCCTCGATACGGCGTCTCGGAGCTGCAGTCCGTCCGCGCAGCTACTGTCAATCCGCAGTCGGGCGTGGGTCCCGTCTGTGTCTTCTGATCCCAGAGCTGGAGGGCAGGGCTGGCTGGGGAGGTGCCGGGCCGCCCGTGGGTGTGTCCAGGCTCAGTCCAGCTTCTCCAGCACAGAGGGCACGTACACCAGGCTGAGCTCGCTGCCGAAGTCGCAGACGATGGCGGCGTTATCCAGCACCAGCAGCTGCCGCACGCCCTGCCCCTCGCTGCTCTGGCCCAGGTACACGGTCTGCAGCAGGTCCCCGAAGTTCAGGTCCCAGAAGGACACGCAGCCCTGCCCCCCCGTCACCAGCAGGCTCTCGGAGATCACGCCAAGGCTGGCCCCACACCCCACCTCCTGCGGAGAGAGGACAGTCAGCTCCCTGCAGGCACCAAGGCTGTACAATGCGTTACTAATCATAAGTATTAAAAATTTGAAATGTTTTTATTTGAAAATGTAAAATACTTTAAACAATAAAACAGTATTTACTACAGCATGTGGTCAGTGTGTGCGGTACAGAGAGTATACACTCACCTAAAGGATTATTAGGAACACCATACTAATACTGTGTTTGACCCCCTTTCGCCTTCAGAACTGCCTTAATTCTACGTGGCATTGATTCAACAAGGTGCTGAAAGCATTCTTTAGAAATGTTGGCCCATATTGATAGGATAGCATCTTGCAGTTGATGGAGATTTGTGGGATGCACATCCAGGGCACGAAGCTCCCGTTCCACCACATCCCAAAGATGCTCCATTGGGTTGAGATCTGGTGACTGTGGGGGCCAGTTTAGTACAGTGAACTCATTGTCATGTTCAAGAAACCAATTTGAAATGATTCGACCTTTGTGACATGGTGCATTATCCTGCTGGAAGTAGCCATCAGAGGATGGGTACATGGTGGTCATAAAGGGATGGACATGGTCAGAAACAATGCTCAGGTAGGCCGTGGCATTTAAACGATGCCCAGTTGGCACTAAGGGGCCTAAAGTGTGCCAAGAAAACATCCCCCACACCATTACACCACCACCACCAGCCTGCACAGTGGTAACAAGGCATGATGGATCCATGTTCTCATTCTGTTTACGCCAAATTCTGACTCTACCATCTGAATGTCTCAACAGAAATCAAGACTCATCAGACCAGGCAACATTTTTCCAGTCTTCAACTGTCCAATTTTGGTGAGCTTGTGCAAATTGTAGCCTCTTTTTCCTATTTGTAGTGGAGATGAGTGGTACCCGGTGGGGTCTTCTGCTGTTGTAGCCCATCCGCCTCAAGGTTGTACGTGTTGTGGCTTCACAAATGCTTTGCTGCATACCTCGGTTGTAACGAGTGGTTATTTCAGTCAAAGTTGCTCTTCTATCGGCTTGAATCAGTCGGCCCATTCTCCTCTGACCTCTAGCATCAACAAGGCATTTTCGCCCACAGGACTGCCGCATACTGGATGTTTTTCCCTTTTCACACCATTCTTTGTAAACCCTAGAAATGGTTGTGCGTGAAAATCCCAGTAACTGAGCAGATTGTGAAATACTCAGACCGGCCCGTCTGGCACCAACAACCATGCCACGCTCAAAATTGCTTAAATCACCTTTCTTTCCCATTCAGACATTCAGTTTGGAGTTCAGGAGATTGTGTTGACCAGGACCACACCCCTAAATGCATTGAAGCAACTGCCATGTGATTGGTTGGTTAGATAATTGCATTAATGAGAAATTGAACAGGTGTTCCTAATAATCCTTTAGGTGAGTGTATAGTGCAGTACACTGAGGACACACTGGGCTGACCTGCTGGACGGAGTACAGTTTGATGCCAGTGCTCCGGTCCCAGATGCAGATGAGGTCGTCCAGCCCGCTGCTGATGATGCAGGAAGTTGTACAGACGAGGGAAGTGACATCACCGCGGTGTCCGTACACGTGGCTGACCCGGCTGCCCGTCAGGACGTCCCACAGGCAGATGGCCCCGTCCTGGCCCCCGCTGGCGAGAACCATGGTCTGAAACGCAGGGCAGCGCACACTGAGACGGGGGCGGCACCGCGGTGCAGGGGGGCAGTATGGACCGCGTCTCAGTGCCTCGGTGTGCAGTGGACAGGGACGGCCTTACCTGGTCAATGTAGATGGAAGTGATTCCCCCCGAGTGGCCCTGCAGGGTGAACAGACAGCAGGAGTCCTCCAGGCGGTACACCTGCACATAGAGGGAGACGGGTGATCAGCGCGGGTTCCGTGTAGATCACAGTAAAAATAATTACATAGTAAAAACACGTGTGTCTTCAAATAACTATTGATTCAGGAACATCATGTACCAGTGGCCTTCAAGACCTTCACTAAACTTTAGAGCATTAGACATTAAGAACATATTAAAAGTATTATGTGTTACGGCATGTGTTTGTACATTGTGTGTGCGAGTGTGCGCTGTGTTTCTGCGTGTCGATGCAGTGCGTCTCACCCTGACGGTGTGGTCCTGGCTGCCAGTGACGACGCGCCCCGCCGCCGCTTTCAGCACTGTGATCGGCTTCTGGTGAGCACACTGCACCGAGCGCGTCAGCTGACAGCTGATGACATCATCGCTGCTGTAACAGGGGGAGGGCGGCACGCTGCCCCGGCTGGGAGTTCCTGGGGGAGAGAGAGAGTCAGAGGGTGGGACTGAGCAGGTGCTGGGGGCTGGAGGGCTGGGGGCTGGGCAGAAGAGGGTACACAGTCAGGCTCACCCCTGTACTGCAGTAGACCCAGCGGCTTGTTGATGTCGACGGTGAAGAAGTCCAGGGAGCCGTTCAGTCGAGCCGCCACGATACTGCAACACAAGAGCACAGCCGCGTCATACAGCGTCAACCCGCCACTCACTAACATTTCATTCCTAGGACATAAGCAGCTCAGCATAGTGCTTATTATGCCCTGAAAGAAACATGCTGACCAACACTTGTGCATATTCTGCAGGAGTGTTGGTGTGTGTGCGTGCGTGCGTGTGTGCTGCGTTTGGGTGGAGTGTGTGCGTGCGGTGAGGTATTACCGGTTGTTGAGGAAGGCCAGCGCTGTGATCCCAGATGACGCGTCCTCATTGCTGCTGCGCAGGACCCCTTCCACCGCATCCCACAGCTGCAGGAAACCCAGTTACACACCGACACTCAGCGCCTCTCAGTTACACACCGACACTCAGCGTCTCAAACTGGGAAGTGCACTGTAACTATTTTCCCTTTAATCTTCCCCTTTAGGTTCCTGAAGTTCTTATACTTCAGTTTAGTCTCTTTGCATATACGCAATGTTATATACTGAATCTCAATACAAATCCCTCAGAAATGTTCATGGTTAGTGAAGCGGGAACGTGATTCTCCATCACACACTATTCCAGACTGCCGCAGTGTCAAACCTGCATCCTCTCTGACACTGTGTTGCACACCGATTCTCTCTCTCTCTCTCTCTCTCACCTCCAGTTTGCCGCTGCTCCTGCCCGCAGCTATGAGGTTTCCCCGGAGCTCCAGAGCCCACACCGCGCTGTCCCAGTCTGGGGGGCTGGGGGGAGGGCGCTCCTGGGGGGGCAGGGGCTGGTCACCCAGGCTGCCGCGCCGCTGGGGTGGAGGGGGAGGGGAGGGGGGGTACCCTGGCAGGCCGGCCGAGGCCTCGTGCTCCTGGTAGGCACGCTGCACTAGCCCCCTGAAATCAAACGCCCCTGGCTGGGTGGGGCACGTGGGGGGCGGCTGCTCCGAGAAGTTGGTGTCAATGAGGGGGGTGAGGTCAGGCTGATCCCCAAACATAGCGGGGCGTGAGGGGGTTACTCTCCTCCTGAGAGGGTACCCTGCCCCGCCTGGCACCAGCAGGCCTGCCCCAGTTTCCAGGCCCTCCATCCCCCCTACGCTCTCCGGCTCAGAAGCACCCCCTCCATCCCAAGCATCTCTCTGCTCCCACACACCACTGCTGCTCCTGTGTAGCCTGAGACAGAGGGAGAGAGAGGGCAGGAGAGGGTGAGGGCCGTAACTGTGCCAGCTCTTACTCATGGGAGTCCAATACTGAGTGATTAAGGCTGTGTGTGTGTGTCTTCGTGTACCGATGTGTCAGTGCTTGTATGGCACTGTACATTCGAGTGCAGACAATGTGGGTGGGAGTGGGAGTGTGGGTGTTACCCCTGGTTGGGGATGACTGTCAGGCAGTCTCCAGTCTGGGCGTCCCACACGCGGATCTGTCCTGCCAGGCAGCAACTGGCCAGCAGCATCCCATCACTTGCCAGACACTCGATATCCTGCAGAGTGACACACAGACAGACCGGTGTCAGATTGCTCGGTTTGTTCTGTTCGTTTGTAAATATCCTGAAATGTATTCTTGTTCTACACGTTACACTGTTCCGTTCACTGGGATGGGCTGTAAATGATTTGGCCAAACTGGTATCGCCTATGCGCCAGTGGGCTGTACTGGTGTGGATGCTTGTGGGGTGAGGGAGCCATACCATGTTGTGCCCGCGCAGCAACAGCGGCGAGATCTCGCTGACGGGCGGGGAGTAGCCGTAGTCGTCGCAGGGCAAGTCTCCGCGGCGGCGGCGGCCGACTGAAACTCCGTTCTGGCCGTAGTTCCTGGGGCAGAGGACCCGGTACAGACAGAACAGCAGCAGCACCAGCAGCACCCCGGCAGCCAGGCCCAGGGCCGCCACCCTGAGAGAGAGAGAGAGGAAGAGAGGAGAAGAGGGGTTCAGGCAGAGACAGGACGAGGCAGGGGCTCCCCCTTGCAAGCTTTAGTGTTTTTTCCCCACAGACAGTGTAGGGCTTTGTTTCATGAATGAATGTATGTGTTAATTTACTTATTTAAAAAAAATTACCAGAAAAACATGTAACCCTGATCCTGACCGAGGCCTGGCAGGCACTGTATGAGGAGACTGATAACACACCCCTAAGATGTCCCTGGGCCCGCCCACCTACTATGACATCACTGAGCAGCTCATCTTACGAGAAGCGGAGTATCCAATGAGCTCTCGGGAGGCGGAGCTGGAGGGGTTGTAAATATTTGCCAATAGTACGGGTGCAACCTTTAAAGCGGACAGATCGAGAGAAGGCAAGATAAGAACTCCCCTGTGATAATGACTGAAAGGCGTCCAGACCCAAGACACTTTATCTTCCAGGAAGGAAAATGACATCATTGCTAAAGCGCTGCAGGGCAGGTTAGACTGCATGCTTTGTGGTGGGACTCTTGAACAGACAAGAGCAGCCTGGGAGACCGCAGACTCATCCAGCAGGTTTGGGGACTCTAAACACAGACGCCTCCCTCCTGTCCCCCGCTGTCACGAACACCCAGAGACGGAGAGAGCCTCTCCCGTCACTGCTGGAGAAGGGGCCCGCGTGTGGATTGTGTTAATCAGCTGTGTGGCAGAGACGCTACGCCTCCCTCCGCTATCAGTGCGCTTATCTCTAGTGAGACCTGCTAGTAGAGCAGAGTTCAGCTTTAAATGCAGGCAGTTGTGAAAGCACTGACACCGTGCCCTGGAGCACAGATGGGTACGGAGGTCAGGGGTGAGAGCAGCAGAGAGGAGACACTGACTTGTACAGCGTGAGGTCGGCCTGAGCAGGAACGGGCGGGGGGCCAGGGGAGCCAGCCAAGGGGGTCTGGGGGAGCCGTGTGTCCTGGGGATGCCGTGTCTCCAGGGCCTCCTGGGCGCTCAGGTACAGAGACACTGGGATCACTGGCAGGATACTGATGTACCTGGAACACACAGCACGTGAATGAATCCACAGGGATGCTGTACAATCCACACACTCACTCAACGTTAAGATATACACTGACCTCGAGTGTATAATGTACCACACACAGTCAGGGCAGCTCAATACACACTGACAAGCATCTTTAAGGGTTACTATATAATATATGCTCACACATACATCAAATCTACTGTTACAATATAGTTTCTGAACAACACACACACCAATGGGTTGTGGACGACATCTACACCCACCTCTTGGCTAGAGTAATGTTGTAGTAGCTGAACAGAGAGGGCCAGTGGCGGAAAGACAGGCGTCTCCAGGTCTCCTCGTCCTCGGGGCCCCAGCTGATCTGGGGACCGGGAGGGCTGTGGCTGGGGAGACCGTGGCCCTGGGAGTGGTTCTCCGGCAGTGGCACGGGTTCGGGAGGGGGCAGGACATTCAGGGGGCTGGTGGGGTCGCCTCCGGGGAAGACCGGGGGCACGCCCAGGGGGGGCAGGCCAGCCTCACCCAGGGGGCTCTGCTCCGACACCTGAGCGGCCAGGTAGGTGCGCAGCCCCGCGGGGTCGGTGTACACCAGGATGCCGATCCAGATCACGGTGCCGGCCTGCCAGACACACAGAGGCCACCATCACACAACAGGCAAAACCGGCCATGGCAGAACTTAGACTCAAACACCGGGAATCTCTGAGTTACTGAAACTCACCATGATGATGCGCTGAGCCAGGCGTGTCCGTGCCAGGAAGTAGACGACGCGCAGCCGCTTGGGCAGCCGCAGGGAGCGCAGGGCGGGCTGCAGGGTGATGGTGTGGGGTGTGGAGGGCCGGAGTGGGGGTGGGCGCTCGCTGCGGGGAGGGGCGGGGCTGTCCCGTGGGCGCAGGGGGGCGGGCTTCGGGGGGGGCAGACCAGCCTCTGCGGGCAATCGCCGATTCAGATCAGCGAGCTGAGGAGAGAGAGAGGGAGGCGGTGTTTCCGAGGTTGACGTGAACATGGACCTGACCTGGAGCGCCTGGCTTAATGGCTCACCTCCATGCGGCGGATGTCGATGGAGAGGACAGTGGTGAAGAAGAACATCTGCAGGAAGAAGTCCGAGACCAGGCCCACCACGGCAAACAGACAGAACTCCTGAGAACGGACACAGAGAGTAACATCACCTGTAGGGCAGTGTGCGCCCGTGTGGGTCCCCTGTAGCGCGGGGGGCACAGCAGTGGTACCTGTATGGCAGGGACGAGGGTGAAGTAGCCGATGAGGATGATGCCGAGCTCGGTGGCCATGTTCTTCATGATGGACCAGCTCTCATTGCTGAGGCCTGGGGCAGAGTGCAGGTGGAGGTCAGTCATGAACCTTTTTACCCGTTTTTCCCCCACACACACCTCCCTCTCCCCATTTCTCTCATCTGTTGCCTCCCTCTCTCCCCCGTGATCCCTCCATCTCTCTGCTTCCCTCTCACCCTGAGCGATGCGCAGTCTGACCTCCAGGTCCACGGGGGTGGACACTACTGACTTGGTGAGGACCAGCACGTTCTCCAGACCAATCACCACCACCAGGTATGGGAAGATCTCCCTGCCCGAGAGAGGGGCGGAAAGAGACGGAGAGAGAGAGCGGGGGGGTAGAGTGTAAGTTTATATATCTTAGTGTGCAAGTTTGCATGTCATTCTGCCTGCATGTTGTGAGTGTGTGTGTGTTGGGGGAAGGGGTGATGAGTGCGTTTGTGTTTGAGTCAGTGAGTGTGTGTATCAGCCTGCTTATTGACCACACTGACATCACAGCTGCACGTCAGATGGGGTGATGCGGTCGCACCATTGTCCCGGGAATACCCCCTGCTGCACCGGGGGCCCAGGCTGCAGTGGGAGGGTCCAGCCCTCCAGAGCCACAGACACACTGAACTGCAGAGGTGCTGCTGATTGGGAAGGACAGTCAATAGCCCATTTACTCATTAACCAGCATAGTGTGCTCACTGCACGGCTACACACCGATTATTAACCACTACAGCACAGGCAGTGGAGTGTTAATGGCAAAGAGCATCGACACCAAGAACATTTGGGCAGTGTCCAGCATAAAGCATCCACCTGACAGGAAGCTGATCACTCTATATCACACCAGAGCTCAGTGTCAGTGTCTGTGTGGCAGAGTGTGGCAGTGTGTGGCTGTGGCAGGGAAACCCCATTCATGGTGCCAGCCTTACCCCCCATTGAGAGTGGGTGTGAGTCCGAACAGTGTGCACAGCCCCACCGACATCAGCAGGGAGCTGAGCACCGTCACCACGGCCGCCAGGGCCAGGCCCCACTTCGACTTCACCATGTCGATCTTCCCTGGGGGGACAACACAGCACAGGGTCAACACACGGCACAGCGACAGCCTGAGACACTGAGTGTAGGACGGAGTGACGAGTACACGTCACGTCGGCAGGGAGAGAGTGAGAGGCAGTCAGATGCCGGCGGAGCGAGAGCGGGGCGGTGGCGTACTGGTGGAGAAGTAGATGTAGGCGAAGAGGATGATGTAGGTGGTGACCAGGGGGATGAGCTCCGCGATGCCAATCTCCTCCTTGAAGTGCACATGCACCATGTGGTCCTCCCGCACGCTGCAGTTGGCACTGGGGTGCAGCTGCCTGAGCCGCGAGCGCAGGCTGCCCACGAACCTGCAGGGAGGCACAGACACGGCTCGGTTCCCTGGGCGTCAGAGGAATAAGCGCGGCTCGGCGACAGAGAAGGGCGGCTCGGCGAGGGTGCTGACCTGGCATCGTAGCTCTGCAGCACCACGGTGATGGTGTACGTCACCACATGCTTCCTGCTGTACAGACTAACCCCCGTGTGCTTTCCCGGCACGCCGAACAGCAGGTCTGAAACGCAGCGTGAACACACGGGCACTCAGACGTGTACCGGACAAACTGTTCCACTCACACACAGCCACCGCACATCGCACATACTGTACCTCTCAGGGTGGCCGATGTGTGCAGCCCCTTGGGCTCGTGCTGGTGCACAGTGCGCAGGATGTCCGGGTCCGAGTCAAAGCGCTCACGCTGGTTCTGCCAGTAGTTGCCAGGGGAGACGAGCAGGCAGCCGTGTTCTGGCAACACCGCCTGCATCCGCCGTAACCCTGGCAGCAGGTCTGTCACCTGGAGACACAGCTCCTCCAGGCTGTGGACACCAGAACTGAGACACAGGGAGGGGGAGAGAGAGAGTTAGTGGAGCTGGGTCTGCTCTGGGTTACATCAGGGATGCAGGGTACCCGTCTGAGCTGTGTTTCTGGTGCACATCTATGCAGTGTTATTGGGTACCTGTCTTTGTGCACATGGTTGCGAATCTCCTCCACCAGAGAGAAGACTCGGCCCAGGGGAGACCGGAAGGCGTCAACCGGAACCAGCCGGTTGTCCCACGGGGACACGGCCGCCTTCACCAGCACCTGCTGGATATAGGCCACGGGGGGGCCGCGGTACTGCACAGCACAGGAGAGCGGGGAGACAGAAAGACCCATGAATTTTACACACAATTTTTACAGCTGCTAATATTCCCAACATTTCCTAAGTAGCTCATTCCGTTTTTTATTTGTATGTGCGCCACAGAGAGACAGAGGAGGTGAAAGGTCTTACCCAGTCGGGCCGGTCCCCAGGGTCCCCCTGCGGCTCGGGAGGCGGGGGGGCGTAGTCTCGTAGCCCAGTGGTGAACTCCTCAGGCCCCGTGCCAGGCAGAGGCAGCTTCAGCAGGGGATAACTACAGAGAGAGGAGAGGGAGGGACGGAAGAGATGAAGACTCTCTCTCTACCACCATTCCAGTTTACTGCGTTTCAGTGTGTGTTTTAATATTCGTATTTGTAACAATATCTAATCTAGCCACACTATTTCTGAGCAATCAAGAATTCCTGGGTTCCTCTCATCACACAACACATCTGCATTGTGATACACCAGCAGGGCTGACTATAGCATGATGCCACTGCGGGGGGGAGCTGGAGTGTACAGGACTGGGCGCGAGGTGCGTGGAGAGGGAACTGGGGCACTGAGCTGTAGGACCGCACAGCCATCTCCTCTCCTCTCATATCATCCTGTTGTTTGGCGCTGCACCGAACATGAACCAAGCACTTAATTAGGTCATTTAATAATGTATAAGATATATGATCTCTTACATCTTTACTGAAAGTCTTGAGCGGCTAAAACCAGTTTCATCCTCCCAGTCTCTGAAATTAACTGAACACAATGGCAGCCCCTGTCTTCAATGTGCAAACAAATGCATGCCCTCTGTGCTTTGTTTATACAGCATCTGTCCTGATGCGATGAGAGGCGTGGAGAGACGACTCGCCGACGGAGGAACGCAGGGACAAGCGCCAAGGCCCCCCACCCACTCACCAGCAGGCCAGGATGCACAGCGCGGTGAAGAGGATGATGGGCACAGGGTAGGAGGCGCACAGCAGCCCGTGCCGGTAGAAGGCGGCAGAGATGCGCTGGCGCAGGCGCTCGCTCACGGTCATCCTGGGGGTCAGCTGACAGCCATTGGGGAGCGCCGCAGAGCCGGGGGGGGGGGCGCGGCGGGCATCCAGGGACCTGGGCACACCGAGCACGAACTGAGCAACAACAACACAAGTAATAGTCTATTCACGCAACACATGAGCTGTAAAATAATATAGATTTGGGTAGATATACCACATTCAGGTTCATAGTGGTGCATCTGTCCTTGCTAGACCGGTACATTTCATCGTTATGACAGTCGTGTTTTGATTTAAAATTCGGCTTACAGGTACAGGTGCTTACTGGTATGTGTATTCCTTTCTGTTTTTAGTGTATAATTCAAACATTTCATTAAAACTAGGTTACTTAATAAATATGTTCATTTGCTTCCATTGCTTTTAAAAATCATGGAGAAGATACCTCCACACTCAACTCCAGCAAAGAGTCTCTACAACACCCAGTGAGAGGAGAAGATGATGATGGGAGGAGGAAAGAGGAAAGATCTACTCCTAAACTGAGCATCAGCCAGTAGAATCTCTCTCTCTGGCAGGTTAAATATTTCACCTATGATAAAGATAAACCACTTGTGCAACCAGCTTCCTAACCTATAGAGAGCTGGAAGGGTAACCAAATATTCCACTGGAAGCCCTGACAACACTTTTACTTTAATAATTAACCATGTCTGTTTGATCATATCAAACAGGAGGGAAAACTGCCAAGAGATTGTCACCGGGCCATTCCCCTGTCGTATGGGACCCCCAGGAGGGTTTTCCTTCTCTTCGCAAAAAACGAAATCACAGCAGCATGCCTCACCATGTTCATTTGGAAGACTGTCCAACACGTAACGTTACTCATTAGGCAGCTGTTAGATGTGCATGTTTCATACTGGACATCCACATCAACTATTTATTCTGAAATACTTCCTGGCATATCTATTATTTGCTGCACTTTGCATTCACAATACAGCACTGCTAAGGTTTATTGCTTTTCTTCTGATTATGGCACTCAAATATAAGCCGTGAACATTTTTAAAACACAAAACATGATTTCCCTCACTCCATTCCATGAAAATCATATTAGAGCAGCAAAACCACCCACTGGCCAAAGCAATTCGAGATTTTGACATTTTAGCAGGGATGTACACATTTCCATGGCATTATCCAATATCAAGGCATGCCAGTCTGGTTCATTAGGAGTCTCTTAACTCTGTGCCACCCAATCCCATCACTGCCGCACTGCTGAAACCGCAGAGCTGGCACTCCTGAGCACTGGTGTAACTGGTGTAAAGACAGACCTCCACATATACCAAGTATATACTCTCAGATAAACTGTGTGAACGGCTATGGACAGACACAGGCTCAGAGGGACAGAGGGAGTCTGGCTGTCTAAAACACACTGGCACCCCTCTGTAAAGAGGGGACAATCACAGGGCAGGGCTGGCAGTGTGGACTTCTTGCTCCCAGCCCTGCTGCAGACAACAGAGTTGTTCTCACAGAAAGAGGCTTATAACATATTTTAAAATCCCTCAGAGAACTGTGGTTTGATTCTGTCTTTTGTGCAGAGCTGCAGACAGGGCTCCATTGTTGCGAGGGCGAGCCCCGCTGTGCCCCGACTCTCTCCCTGCCCTGTTTACGCCACAGGGGCACTACATTCCACACGGGATTGAGGGGGCGGCTCACTCACACTGCAACACTAATCTCACTGTACACCCACCCTGTTACTCACACCAACACTAATCTCACTGTACACCCACCCTGTTACTCACACCAACACTAATCTCACTGTACACCCACCCTGTTACTCACACCAACACTAATCTCACTGTACACCCACCCTGTTACTCACACCAACACTAATCTCACTGTACACCCACCCTGTTACTCACACCAACACTAATCTCACTGTACACCCACCCTGTTACTCACACCAACACTAATCTCACTGTACACCCACCCTGTTACTCACACCAACACTAATCTCACTGTACACCCACCCTGTTACTCACACCAACACTAATCTCACTGTACACCCACCCTGTTACTAACACTGCAACACTAATCTCACTGTACACCCACCCTGTTACTCACACTGCAACACTAATCTCACTGTACACCCACCCTGTTACTCACACTCACCTCACTGTACACCTACACTGTTACTCACACCAACACTAATCTCACTGTACACCCACCGTTACTCACACTCACCTCACTGTACACCCACCCTGTTACTCACACTGCAACACTAATCTCACTGTACACCCACCCTGTTACTCACACTCACCTCACTGTACACCTACACTGTTACTAACACCAACACTAATCTCACTGTACACCCACCCTGTTACTCACTCACCTCACTGTACACCTACACTGTTACTCACACCAACACTAATCTCACTGTACACCCACCCTGTTACTCACACTCACCTCACTGTACACCCACCCTGTTACTCACACTCACCTCACTGTACACCTACACTGTTACTCACACCAACACTAATCTCACTGTACACCCACCCTGTTACTCACACTCACTGTACACCTACACTGTTACTCACACCAACACTAATCTCACTGTACACCCACCCTGTTACTCACTCACCTCACTGTACACCTACACTGTTACTCACACCAACACTAATCTCACTGTACACCCACCCTGTTACTCACACTCACCTCACTGTACACCTACACTGTTACTCACACCAACACTAATCTCACTGTACACCCACCCTGTTACTCACTCACCTCACTGTACACCTACACTGTTACTCACACCAACACTAATCTCACTGTACACCCACCCTGTTACTCACTCACCTCACTGTACACCTACACTGTTACTCACACCAACACTAATCTCACTGTACACCCACCCTGTTACTCACTCACCTCACTGTACACCTACACTGTTACTCACACCAACACTAATCTCACTGTACACCCATGTTGCTACTCACACTACTTTTCCACCACCAACTCACTCCTTACTATAAACAACTCAATACTGTGCATCAACCCAACCCTGCCCCCTCTCAGCCTTGCCCCCTGCACACCTGCAGGGGACATGATGTTTGGAAAGGATGGTGCAATATTTAGTAGTCTGTCAGTTAAGAGAAAACATAGCTGGAACATAAACAAAAACCAAAAGAGCGCAGGCCATTGCGAAAGCAGATCAGTCTGACCCTGAGGCACCATGAGGGGACGCCAGCCTCGCATCTCACTAGGATCCACCTATAATGATCCGCACTGTACTGAACTGGAGTGGAGTGGATACACCAACCCTTATTTTCCACTTCAAGCCAGTAGGAACAGATTTTAACACAATACCAGAGCAGCAGGTTTACGATGCCCTGTTGTGTGCAAAACACACACACAGTCAACTCCCCCACACAGACACGCCAAACGTGAAATACTAAAACTCCTGTACACCGCCCAGCCCTGGCGAACCCCCTGCTGACTGTAGAGCAGCTCCCCTCACAGCTGCCTGCCTCTCTAGTCCTCGCACCCACACAGCTGTGACCCTCACTAGCATTCACACTCCCACACACAGACTGCTACCCCACACTCAGAGATCACTTCTACTTCACTGAAAAAGAAAAACAGGGAAAAACTAACTCAATTTTTCTTCCCATGACATTGCCAGTCATGCAAAGACTAGGCCTTTCTGTCACCAAGTCACAAGGCGACCCCACCACTTTACCCCAGATTGTCCTGCAGACCCCAGGGCTCAATCACAGCCGGGACGCCCGTCCTCTCCCACGGCAGCATTGACAGCCGGAGCGCAGGCAGAGTCTCTCTGCACCAGTGTCTCAATAACTGTGCACACAGAGCACCAGCCTGCGCCTGCCCCTCTGGCTGTCTGCCTGCCTATTTGTCTTCTTTAATGACCGTTAGCCTGTCACCGAGTTTGTCTGCTGGACCACCACCCTGTCCGTCTGTCCTACTCTACTGTGTCCAAGGTCTGCCACAGGCTGCTCTTTCAGTGTCCTCTGACAGGCCGAGGAGAGCCAGTAAGACCTGGAGTGACCGAACAGAGAGCAGCGCCTGCCTCTCTCACTCCAACATATACCCCTTACTCTCACTGTCTCACCCCAACACAGACCCCCTGCCTCCCTCACTTCAGCACAGCACAGCACAGATCACACTCCCTCCCTCCCGCACAGATCACTCTCCCCACCCCAGCACATCAGGCACCCTGCCCCTCTCACTCCCGCACAGATCACTCTCCCCACCCCAGCCCCTCTCACTCCCGCACAGATCACTCTCCCCACCCCAGCACATCAGACACCCTGCCCCTCTCACTCCCGCACAGATCACTCTCCCCACCCCAGCCCCTCTCACTCCCGCACAGATCACTCTCCCCACCCCAGCACATCAGACACCCTGCCCTCTCACTCCCGCACAGATCACACTCCCCACCCCAGCACATCAGGCACCCTGCCCCTCTCACTCCCGCACAGATCACTCTCCCCACCCCAGCCCCTCTCACTCCCGCACAGATCACTCTCCCCACCCCAGCACATCAGACACCCTGCCCCTCTCACTCCCGCACAGATCACTCTCCCCACCCCAGCCCCTCTCACTCCCGCACAGATCACTCTCCCCACCCCAGCACATCAGACACCCTGCCCTCTCACTCCCGCACAGATCACACTCCCCACCCCAGCACATCAGGCACCCTGCCCCTCTCACTCCCGCACAGATCACTCTCCCCACCCCAGCACATCAGACACCCTGCCCCTCTCACTCCCGCACAGATCACTCTCCCCACCCCAGCCCCTCTCACTCCCGCACAGATCACTCTCCCCACCCCAGCACATCAGACACCCTGCCCTCTCACTCCCGCACAGATCACACTCCCCACCCCAGCACATCAGGCACCCTGCCCCTCTCACTCCCGCACAGAGCTGACAGCGGAGTGATGCAACAGCCTGCAATGCTGGAGCTCTGCCTGTCCTCCAACGCCTCCCAGAAAGCCAGTCTTCTGGATACTGTCCTCTACGTGACGAAATCACGACACCCTTGGCTACAGTCTTACAGCTATTTTTATGGTATTATTTCTTTATCATGCTGTTGCCTGGCTTCGCACTAGTTTAGGACTGCTCACGCTAAAACAACACGACTAGTCGTCCATGCCTAGTCCGTGAAACCAGCCCTTGAAGTCAGAAAAGTACCATCCACACCCCCAGTATTAGGAAACGCAGGGTTTCAGTCAGCAGGTTTTCGTATGGGGGTGGCGGGGCACTATATACGGCCGGCGTGGATGCCAGTGTAAACAAATCCAGCGGAGAGACGCACAGGCCGGGCCGGGACAGGGGTCCTCGACATGGGGGAAACAACCGGCGATCTCCAGCTTCTGCCACCGCCTGGGTGTTAATGTGGGAGGGATGACCAGCACAGCCCCGATACCGGTTTCAATATCAACAGCTCCCAGTAACTCTTTACACCCATAACAAACTTGAAGGCTGTGCTATCAGCTGCGGCCGGCTGCTGCGCTGTGTGTCGGCACTGTTATTACAGCCGCGGTGTCCATGCGACGCCGCACACGGACGCAGGACACCCGCCGCCCCGCCGCCCCGCCGCACACAGCCGCCACCGCCGCCGGCCTCCGCGCTCCTCCGTGCGGGGCTATCGCACACCCTCGCCGCACTCCCGAGCCTCCCGCTCCCTCTCCGGGACCCAGCTCTGTTCAGGATGAGGTCGGGGCCTGGAGCATACACCCAGGGATGTGTCTCTCGAAAGCGCCCAAAAACCCAGCCGTCCGGCCTCTCACCTCACTGCGCCTCTCCCGTGGCTGGGCGGATGGGAGCCCCGCTGGCCAGTCGATGTTTCGCGGCTGTTTTGCGGCGTTTTTCCCCGTTGGCGGCTGACTATCAACACCTCCAGCCACAGAAACCTGTCGCTCACTGACAGCAGCGTGAAATCCCGAGCAGCGACCTCTCCACTCCGACCTCTGACCCAGCCTCCGACAGCCGAGCCGGGGCGCTGGCGGCCTCTGCGGGCTACACTGGGAACTGCAGCCTATACTAATACATTTTAAACTATTTTTAAATGGTCATGCAATTCATACTGTGTCTAAAGCTCAGTGTAAAAACCAGACGTGTGTAAAAACGTATGTTATGAAATTGACTTCCAGGAGATGCTCAGGTATAAACTGTCACCTCATCTCAGAAAAGCAGACACTGAGACAGTGACTTTTTACAGTTTATTTGTTTATTTTTACAGTTTCCAATCCCATCCAATCCTGTGCATCTCTCTCACGGCAAGTCTGGTGCCCAAAAGCAGAGCGTGCTACGTGACGGAGGAAAGCACTCTCTCAGACTCTTCTGGCTCGGGCTGGGGGCGACTCGAGGATATCACACTGCGGGTGAAGCGCTGAGGTCACTCATCAAAATGACCTTCTCTTGTTGCAGTCCTCCTGTGTCCCTGTGCCCTGACTTGTGCTCCGACCCCTGGGAGACCCACGGCATTTGGGTTCCACTGTGTTGAGGTGCATGTGTGGGTGTGTTGGGGAGCCAGGGGGTCAGAGTGGGAGGGTCACAACACGGCGCTGGAGGTGCCCCTGGCGAAGAAAGACACGCCCCTGTCCTGGATCTTGTACTGCAGGACCCGCCGCCGCTCTGCTGGCCCACTGGCACTGCTGCCCCTCCGCCAACACAGCTCCAGCTGAAAAACACAGCATCCCATTGACTGAAACAGCACACACAGCCCTGGGACAACTGACACTCCCACAGCAGCGCAGACTCATACACACACCTCCACTCTCACGTGTTTGCACACTAGTCACCCACCTGTCCGTGGATGTCCCTGCAGTGGCCGGTGTTCAGGCCCTGCACTCGCAGCTCCAGGCTGCTGTGGTGAGAAAGGCCAGCCAGCAGTAATCCAGAGCCTTTATCCTCCTCTTCCTCCTCCTCCTCCGCAGTGCGCACCAGCACCACTACGCTGCCCTGCAGGGCGGCACAGTAGCAGGACAGACGCACACAGACAGACCAAAGCACATGCGAGAAACATCAGTGACAGGAAATCGGCACTGTGTACTACATCAGAAGACGCATTCAAAGGAGAACGAAGGCCTCGGCGTCTGACCTGCAGTTCGGTGCAGACCGCGGCCCTGCAGTAGTGGCTGAAGTCCGTGAGGGCCGAGGGGCTGAGTCCCAGGCTGAGCAGCACACTCAGGTCGTCCACGATGAGCACTGGGCCGGCCCCCTCTTCCCCTGGCCCCGGGGACACTGATCTCTGCACAAACTCAAACAGCTGGCGCAGCTCTGGCCTCGGGGAGCTGGGGAGAGAGCAGAGAGAGCAATCTCAAGAGGGAGGACAGGAGGGAGGGAGTCAGAGAGAAAGGGGATGAGATTCCTCAGGGCAAGATCGGTGTGCCAGCGCCAGAGCGAGAGACAGTCAGAAAGAGAGATACCTGAGGAAGTCCAGGGTGTTGGCGTGTGGGCCGGGCTCCTCCTGCAGCAGGGTGCCCAGTGAGTCTTTCAGCCCCTCCAGAAACACCAGCTGACCCCTGTCCCTCGCCTGCACCAGGTTCACGCCCTGCACACACACACACAGACCGGTTAAACACGGCAGCGCACACGAACACTAACACACAAAGCAGCGCTGTGTCACTCACCAGCCTCTGGCCCACCGCGCTGTAGTGACTGAAGGACTGCACCAGGCCCAGGAAGCACACCTTGCAGCCCGCTGAGAACACAGACACACACAGATCGCGGTTAGGGCACTGTCCAGACCAGACTGGCAGCGGGCACAACCGAATGCCAGCACCGCAGCCAGGGACACGTCTGTGGTCACGGGGTCACTCTTTCGCTCACCTCTCAGGTAGAAGGACAGAAAGTGATGGATGAGGAAAGATGCATCCGCCTGTCTGTCTGACACCAGGACAAACTCCCCCTGCAGACATACAGAGATGGCAATACAAGTTACAGGCACACATGAAGAGGAGAGAGAGAGAGAGAGAGAGAGAGAGAGAGAGAGTACCCGTGGGCAGTGTTCAGGGCTGGTGTTCAGGATGCTGTTGAGCTCTGGAAACATGGCAGGAGTAGCTTGCAGGAGTACTGCAGATGTTCAGATTTTCCCTCGATACCTTTTCACGACTCGGGTGCTGGGAATACCTGTCGCGATAAAGACAAGGGCACGTTTTATTTAATGAATGCACAGACGTAATGCCAGAAGAGTTGAATTAACAACGTTACACATAACACAGCGGATACAGCTCCAGATCAAACAGCACATTCATACAGCGTGGCGCTACTGCAGTGCATGCTGGGTTTGACCGATGCCAGGGTTATTTTGGGCAGACTGTCACTCAGAAACACACACCTCCTGCGCATCAGGGTCCTCAGCACCGCTCGGTTCGGATTATACTGCAGTTTGGTGTCGGACTGGCTGACCTGCTCGCTGTTTGTGTGTCTCCCCACGTTGTTTACATCGCCCTGTCCTGCGCACTGGCACCGCGACTACATCTAACACAGCCGGAGAGGGACAAACTACTCGCGTCGGTCGCGCTTGATTTGAAAAACGCGAACCTCAAAGGGGTGTTGAAGAGTCTTATTTTCGTTTGCAAATCAGAGGACAGACATACAGATTGATATATTTTTGTATGTTTACTGTCGACAGTATTTAAATGCAACAGAACAGAGCATGGCAGGATTCAATGGAATTAATCTTCTCTTCTTTTAAAAAAGAAATGTGCACAGTAAAGTGTGTGTGTGTGAGTGTGGGAATCTAGAAACAACACACACAAGGTTATTTCCTGTGGTCTAAGCTATAATTTAGTGATGTCATTTCCAGTGTCACAGTGGGGCAGAAGTTCACCCACAGAGAGAGGGACGAGAGAGGGACGGGCCTCTGGTTCACACCATGATTGATGACCATTCCTTGGGGCTCCCCAGCATCGCCTGGGCAGGACATAAAGGAGAGGAGGAGATGGGGAGGAGGCAGGGCGAGGGGCCTGGGAGAGCAGGCAGTGAGGGGGGAACAAAGACGTGTTTGTGCAGCAGTGTGGGGATTGTTTCCCCACAGTGTGGCCCTGGACCGCTCTCCCGTCCCCCGCCCCCAGCTCTTGCACTCCATGCTAATTAGCCGTTGGTGTCCTTTGTTACTCCCCTTGAGCTGAGAGGCAGCCTGGGAATGTTTAACTCTCAGCGCTGACGCCTGGCTCAGCAGAGGGGGATTAATCTCCACGCCGGCCCCTCCACCCAGCCCCACACACTGGCTGATTCAGGGTCTTGTGATGGGGGTGTAGGAGGTAGGAGAGCAGCAGAAAGGGCTCCTGGGTAACAGTTCTGTGCTTTACACTTTTTTGAGGGGACAGTGTGCTGAATGGCCAGTAGGGGGAGCTCATCCTCCCCTTATTGCTGTGGTCCGGGAGACAGTGTGTGTCTGTGTCCCTGTCCTGGTGTCTCGGTGTGGCTAATGGAGCGCAGTCATTTAATCCCAGGGTCACAAAGGCCCTGATCCCCTCACTACACTGAACCTGCAGAAAGAGGCCTGGGGAGGGAGAGAGAGACGAGGGAGAGGGAAATTGAGGGAATGAAAGGTGGAGATGGAGAGAGGGAAAGGGGGTGAGACTGGGGAAGGGAACACAGGGAAAACAGGAGGAACAGTTATATTACAGATGCCCTCAGAGCTCCCCCACTCCTCTCTGTATGCCGGGGACCCCGGACTCTGAACCAGATGCTTTTGTTCTGATTTCAAATTCCACAACTATATTTGAAAAATGGCAATTTAGTAAATGATTCATGTTGATCGTGTAGGTTGGTGTCCCTGGGGGCCCCAGCGCGTGTCTCAGTGCCTGGGTATGAGAGGCTGGGGTGGGAACTTGTACCAGTGTTTGTTATCATGTTCTCTCTCTCTCTCTTTTTCTCTCTCTCTCTCTCTCTGTCTTTAAGCAGCATGTATACAACTAAACCCTCCCCCACCCCTTCAATGTCCTGTGATAATTGACCCAGTTCAGTCCCCAGCGCTGGGCAGTGTGGGTCCTCAGTGGATGTGACTGCTGGCCCCCCCTTCTATTTATGTTTCTGTGCATGTGAGCTGCTGGCCCAGTGTCCCGTTGAATTAGAGAGCATGGTGCTCCTCTCACACTCACTGCACAATCACAGAGACAGCACCTCCCCCGCTCTCTCTCTCTCTCTCCGTTTATCCATCTTGTATTTTCTGTGAGTATTTCTATCTTGCTCTGTTTTCCAACTCCATGGTTTGTGCGTCATCTACTTGTTTCTCTGCTCTCCCTCCCCATGCTTCTCTGTATGTCTCTGCCCTTGTGTAGCAGTGGGGTTGTGTATCCCTGTGGTCAGTACTCTGCGCAGTGTGTGGGCTCGGGCAGGGGCCTGGCAGGGGCAGCTGTATTGTCCTTTAATATCCTGTGATTATGTTTGGACTCAGCAGTTAAAGCTGACAGAACAGTGTATACATGGTAGTTAGGCATGCACCAGAGCTAGAAATACACAAAAAGGAGAGGACAACATTTTTAGAATGTAAACATTGATTTCTTTATTTATTATTTATGTAATTATGTGCTTGTTTTTACTGGTTTGGGTACTTGCTAAGTTGCAAAGCATTTGTTTATAGCCACCCCCACATTCACATGGTCAGAAGTTCAGAGCACAACCTCTAATGAGCCACAGCCATTCAGAGAAGACATCTCTCAGCTGCTTTATCCTCATCACTGTCTCTGTACAGATGCATTTCAAGTGACGTCATGAAAAGGAAGAAACTGGAAGGTGAATTAAGATTTACAGTACAATGATCTGTATTAAATCCAGGTCTATTTTAGGAGCTCAGGAGAAGCAGTGTCTCTTCTTTTGATCTGTGATGGGAGGTGAATCCTCAGCAGTCCGTTGCACAAATAAACCCAGCTGTCAAACCTCAGCAGGCGGACACAGAACTCCCTTCACCTGGAGATTTCACTCGTGCAGTTTCCTGATCACATACCTGTAATCTGACCCTGCAGAAGACACATCTCGGAGAAGGACGTCAGACAAGAGCATGCAGCTGTTATTTTTCAATTCTGTCACTCGAGATTTGGTCAATTGCTGTTATGAATGATGTGGCTCAGATGCCCAAAATATATAATACATTTTATTTGTATATGTACAAATACAGTATATTCTCCCTGTGAGTCAGTCAGTGAGTCAAGTGTGTGTCAGTGTCTCAGTGTGCCAGCAGGTCAGTGATCCAGTGTGTTGGTGTGATCATGTCAGTACGTCAGGGCGTGCAGGCTTTGTCCAGGCGGCTGTGCGGCCTCTTGCTGGGCAGGGGAGGCAGGGACTGGGTGCTCTGTGGGTCGTAGCCCCGCCTCGGCCCTGGGGAGCGCGGCACCTTGTAGAGGTAGACGTTGTAACGCATCGGGGGGCTGGCGGGCGGCAGCACCGTGGCGTGTTTGGGGATGTGCAGCTCCACATCAATGGTGACTCCAGCCTGCCAGACACACACACACACACACTGTATCTCTCTGGGGGCTCCCACCACACTCTACTGTGCTCTACTATTCCTAGTAATAACTCAACTGAAACTCAGTACAAGTAGAATTAATAAAGAGGGAATGCAAAGGTGTAGTTTATCCCTTTTTGAAACCTGTTAATGTATGTTCCATGATAACAGATGATGTATTTTAGCAGGGTTTTCATTTGCATGTCCACTTTTTTAATTAGTTTTATGAAACAGTCCCCTCTAGTGGCAAAACAAGGATATGGACACACAGCAACTAGAGGAATATCTCCCACAACAATACAAACACAATGAGCTAAATCTTCTCTTACTGACCACAGAGACTGTTTCAAGATTGTATTAACCTATTTAGGCCATAGTCCTGAATAATACATACAAATATTAACATTGAATACCAAACAATAGCTTATTATATTTCCCTTGTTTGCATTGTTCCATGCAAAATACATTTTATAAATGAGATCCATGCATTGATGACAGTATTATTGTTTATTTCAGATCACACTTATGAACTTGGATGAATTTTAATTTTATAATGTTTGGGTGGAAGGCTAAAATAAATTAAAACAGTGTGAGCAACACGGAGGGATACAAAATACCAGACTCTCCATCTATCAGGTCCCATTGCACCCACCCAGTACACAGAACCCCCTCGGGGGAGAATCACACTTCTGACTGTTGGTCATCAATAAGATTAACATCTTTTACTGAGAATTAACCCTGCAGGGTCTGTCTGTGGGAGAAAAGATCACATTGTACGCCCCCTTGCTCTCACACTCACTCACACTCAATCACTCACACACATGTATTTAGGCTTTGTGTTGTGTTGCAATTGTATTATCTCTGAGCCAAGGCTAACTAATAGAGTAGGGTGGTGTTCTTTCTGTTTCTGCGTTAGTGCACTCTCACCAGACAGGAACACTGCCTCTTGAAGACAGGAAGGATCTGAGAGGGTCTGCGGGGTGGGTGCAGGGGGGTGCGGGGGTCTCAGGGGCCGCCTGAGGGGGCTATTGGGTTCATCACGACAGGCTGCACGGGAAGCCAAGGGCCGCTCCTTCTTCTCCGGCTCGGTGTCATTAAATTGGTTTAATTTGCTCTCAGGAAAGATGTCTTTGGTCTTGCAGGCATTCTTAAATTGTCGAGTGTTGCCATGCGTGTGAATGAATGAATGTGACACAGCAGCCCTGTGCCGTTTGGCTGTGGGCTGTTGAGGGAATGTAGGTCAGCTGGGAGGCTGGCAGACCGCGCTGTGGGAGAGGGGAACGGGAGACGGGCCGGGAAGCAGCACCAGGCCACCGATTGGCAAACTGTACTGTGTATACGGAGGAGAACCCGGAGGAACAAAACTCTCTACCTGTCCTGACCATCCAGCCCAGCTGTCTTTAGATACGCCTTTGCAAATCAGCCAGTTAATAGTCTAATAAACAGTCGTCGGGGCTCAGAAAATGGGCAATGTGGAGAAGAAGTTGGAGCTGGGAGATGGGGAGAGAGGGAAACAGTGTTGGTTTACTGTTCGAGCTGAGGACTGGACAGTATTGTGGTCACTTATTAGAGGTGATGGAGTGGGATGGAGGAGGTGGAAGAGAAGAAGAGAGAGGAGAAGTAAGGGAGCCGAAACAGCTGCCAGTACAATGAGATTCCAGCATTAAACTCTCAGTATTGCAGGTTATAAAAACCTCTGCATGTAATTCACACCCACACATCGAATGCAAAGTCCCTCGTTATTTTACTGCAGAGAAAAATCCATATCATTCCTGAAAGTAAATACTAACCTTATCGTTCTATCACAATAAACCTCAGGTGATGACTCTGTTTCAGTGATTTATTTTTATATCCAATATATACGTGAAAATGTATTATAGCAAGTAATGCCAACTGTGTGACTGTCAGTCCATTGAGAGTGCCAGAGATAGATATTTCAGCTTCACAAAGGGTCATATCTGCATCAGAGAGCGACTGAGGTTCCCTACTGGATATAGATGACAGCTTCATCAAAAACTCAATTTACACCGAGACAGACAGACACAGAGAGAGAGCGCTAAGTGTGAAGAAAGACTTGCACCCAGTATTGGAATAGTCCCGGTCATGGATTGAACTCCGTCCCTCTGTGGCACTCTGCTCCAGATGAGATCTCACTATAGTCAATTGTCAACTCAAAATAGATTTTTAAGAAAGTCAATTTGAGCACAATTACGCATTGAATGAAGTATTTTGAATTCGGTTGGAGGTTCAAACAGAACAGAGACCCCGGGGCCCGGCTTGGGAGCACTGCTCTGCCTGTGCTCAGGGCTCAGGTGTCGGCTCCAGCTCACAGCACTCCCCCACTCAGACACACATCCCCCTCTCCTTTCAGTCAAGAATGGAGCAGCCCTAACAGCACACTCTTTCATCACTCTGGGAAGAGAAAACAGCCGTGTGGGATAGTTCACTAGGTCTCTGTCAGCGGAGAGACTGTGTGGAACAATGGCCGTAGATGCCTGCCCTGCGCTGAGAGTGCTCTAGCAACAAGAGACAGAAGTGCTAATTAAAATTGTAGTCACTACTTGTTCGAAATCCGCTTTCCCCCCTCGGCATTAATTGGCTCTTTCCAGCAGAGCGGCTGGCATTGTTGTGTGCGGGGCTGCCGAGGCACAGTGTTTGTTGTGCTGTAAAGGCAGAGTAGAAAGCAGAACACAAGAGGCCCGGCTTTACAGTAGGACACAGAGCTTCCTGTGATACGGCAAACAGAGCTCCCATCTGCTGTGAGCCACGGAGAGCACCGGGCAACAGAAAACACCACACTGGTGAGGCAGAGATAGTCTGTCTGCTTCCTGTGCAACACAATCAATTCTCAGATGAGCTATTCATCCCGAGAGACGACTTCCCATCCCCCAGTAAAGAAAGTGCCCGCCTGTGTGGCCCTCTAGTATTACTGTGTTCAAATGTTGAGGAAATTCTTACGGGGGAAGTGTGGGAGTCGGTTGTAATTCCAGTTTAACATCTTATTCCTTCAAAACAGATATGAACGGGCAACTACAACACCCTGCCCCCAGCGAGGGTCCAGCGCTGTGCCATCCAGGCAGGGCGCCGGACTGAGCAGGGGAGCTGTCCAGGGTGCTGTCTCCTAACCGCTCAGGGCTGGGAGGTGGTGTAAAGAAAGACACAGTCCTGCAAGGGAGGATTGCACAAACACACACATTTCGGGGAGCCAGCACACAAGTCTCATACAGACCCATTCATTCCCACAAACTCCAGCACATTTGTCTATTGCTCAGCTCCAGCACTAATCGTTCTTTATATACAGTACTGTGGAGTTAAAGGGTTAGGAAGATGAAAGATGGCTGCTTCTAGGGAGCAGAAAGGTGGGTGTGTATGTGGCTGTGTTTCTGCGTGTGCATGTGTGTGTGTGTGTGTGTGTGTGTGTGTGTGTGTGTGTGTGTGTACTAGACAGAGGGCGACATGTGTGTCCAAGCCATGCACAGAGCTGCAGAGAGAGAGCGTGCAAGCGAGCGACAGTGAGCGCGAGGGGCGAGGGACCGGTACAGAGCAGGAACACACAGGGACCACTTCTTTAATGTTAAAAAGTTTTATTTCAACAACTGTCTGATTTTTTTTATTTTTTATTCTGTATTCCCAAAAAAGTACAAAAAAAACGAAATACATCAAAGGATTAGAAATCACATCAATGAAAACGAAGACACATTGTGTTTTTTTTTTTATATCAATCCAAGCATTTTTCCATATATTTATACATACTCACTGAATTAGTCAAACAAACATCGAAACCTCTCAGTATCTTTTCTCAGTTTTCTTTTTTTTCTTAAATCGTTTTTTCTTTTTGTTTTATATAAAATACACCAACGCATGCCGTTATTGAGAAGGCGGGGGAGGGTGTGGGGCAGAGCTGGGGGAGAAGACAGAGCGGGGGGGGGCAGTTGTCGAGAGTTTCTGGTGTGGCGTGGTGGGGCAGTGGCGCCGGTGTGTGGTAGCGTGTGGTATTACATCATGTTGTTCTGCAGCGAGTTTACCTCGGCCGAGTCGTCGCTGCTGGCCTTGTTATTCTCGTGTTTGGGTGTCAGCGAGTTCTGGATGTTGAGAGGCTCCTCGTCCTTGGGGGGTGGGGCCTTTACAGGGTCCTCCAACTTGTTCTGGGCATTCGGGTCATCCTGTGAAACAACACCCCCATTAGCCCTGACCGACACCCTCCCCCAGCCCCCACCCACCACCCACACTATTCTGGTAATCCCCGACAGACCCGAAGGGAGGGGGAAGTCTCTTTCTCTTTACTACAAGAGAGGATTCACTGGAATCCTTTGGGATCTTCTTCACATGATCAGGGACCTCTCTCTTATAGACTGCCACTGAGAGGGCCTGTGGCTCGCCTGGAGAGCAGCAGTGTGTGGACGGGCCCGTGTGTAGGGGTTGTGGGGTGTGGTGTGGGGGGGGGCGGGGGCAGGCAGAGGTACAGTGGGGTGTGTGCTGGTGGGGCAGTGTGCAGTGACCGGACTGAGGAGAGTAGTGTGTAGTGCAAGGGTTTCAGTGTTCAGTGTGACGGTTCAGTGTACAGTGTACAGTGTGAGGGTTTAGTATTCAGTGTACAGTGTGCAGTGCGAGGGTTTAGTGTTCAGTGTACAATGTACAGTGTGAGGGTTCAGTGTCCAGTGTGTAGTGTTTACTGTGAGGGTTCAGTGTGCAGTGTGAGGTTTTAGTGTTCAGTGTGCAGAAGTGTGCAACGTACAGTGTGCAGTTTGAGGGTTCAGTGTGCAATGTGAGTGTTCAGTGTACAGTGGTCGATGTATAGAGTGAGTTTTAAGTGCACAGTGTGCAGTTTCAGGGTTCAGTGTGAGGATTGAGTGTTCAGTGTGAGGATTGAGTGTTTGCAGTGTTCAGTATTCAGTGCTGCGCGTAACGCTAACCCTGACAGCACCTGGCGATCCAGCTATAGAAACACACTGGAGGCAGTGGTTCTCCTCTGATCCAGGGCCTCCTTTAGCCTCACTCTGTCACAGCTCTTTAATTGACCCATGATGGCAGGGCTGAAACAGGTCCCTCCTGTTGATGTGACTGTGCTATATAACCTGGAGCAGCCTTATCACTGCGCTCAGGGGCACTCGTTCTCCATCTCAGGTGCCGCTAAGGGTTGCAATCTCAAGCAGCGTACGCACAGCTCAGTGCATCGGACTTGTGAAACATGGACCTTTGACCCATTTCAATCAGTCAGGCAGAAATAATCCAATCCAATAGAAAGATCTAGCTAAATCGGCGTGTCACCAGAGGCGCTTCACTCGCATCACCTGACTGCACTTGAAAAACCTGCATACAGTTTCCAGGGACAGCTGCCACCTGACCTCCTAACCAATGGGACTCCCTGCAGAGGAGCACATGGGCTAATCCCACTCTCAAATTAAACTGGATCCTCCCACATCCTCCCTCCTCTGTCTTTGTGGGTTAGCAGTAGGGACAGACTTAAGGTCTTTGCTGTTCGGAGAGCAGGACGGTGCAGAAGCCCCCTCCCCGAACACACACATGCAGACATGCAGACATGCACCCCCCACCCCCTACACACACAGCCGGCCTCTGCCACCGTCCTGCCCCCCGTCTGTCTCCCTACTGCTGGACAACTCTCTACTGGACCGCTGTGGTTCTGTTCAGTCAGAAATCAGCAGAACTCAGAGACAGTTTTCTTACGTGTGAAGAGCATTACAGTTCAGTTATATAACAGGCTAATAAGTCCCTCAAGTTGCTAATGGGCAGCACATTTTTCATTGTTTTCCCATAAAACAAAAACAACAATAAGATGTGTCAGTGGAAACTTCTGTTTTGTAATTAGCTGAGGAAAATGCATCCAGTCGTTATTCATTCCAGCCGATGCAATGTGCATTCTCTGCATGCACTGCCAGTGTGTGGAGCCTCGGGAGAGAGTGTGTAGATGTGTTGTGTTGTGTTGTGTTGTGTTGTGTGTGAGGCCGGGTACCATGTGAGTGCCAACCACCATCAGACTGGCAAGGGCATTTTACTCTCACTCTCACTGGTATTCTGGTTCTGGGTTACTGGCTGGGTTCCTGTGAGGCTGCACTGGGGCTATTGCTGGGTACTGGTCACTCTCTATTAAGGATCAACAGGGTTCAGCTCAGTGAGTGCAAACAGCTGTCCTGGTGAGGACGCTGTTTCTGTGGCTCCTTACCTGGCAGTCTGGCTCCTCTTTGGTCTTACATTCCCAGGTGTATCTGCTCATGGTTTTCTATGGGTTTGGGAGAGGCACAGTCCTCAGAGATTAGCACATCCTCACAGAGAGAGACAGAGAGGAAGAGAGGGGTGCAGGGCCCAGGGGAGAGGTGTGCGACGGGGAGAGTCACAGCCACGGTCACAGGCTCTCTGCTCACCCGCTCGGGCACTCGTGGGGCTGCCACTCAACTCCACCAAGGGGCAGTACACGGCGGAGGACACAGTGATTGCATCACCCTCGTATTCTCATGTCAGATTGTGCTGAGGTGCATCTTCAGCATAGCAGTGGTTTACCTACACTTTGGCAAGATCCTGTGAGGTGAGTCTAGACCCTAGTAGCATGCAGCTATCTGTCTGAGACTGTTCTAGAAGAGTCATTACTTGGACTTTCCAATATGACTCTGACGAAGCCATACTGTGAGAGAGTTCTGACACATGAGCATCAGGAGAGACCCTCAGTTCTCCTGAATTGAAAACCCTTATCTGGGGCTCACACTCTCCATCCTGGGGCATTGGGACAGAGTCCTGCTGGAAGAGGACTCAGAAGAGGGTCAGAGGGGCCTCTCTTGTCCGCCTAGATCTGGAGGTCAGGGGTCAACACTGATGAGGAGCAGGAGACTGCTCCCCCGGGGGACATGCCTCCACACAACCTACTCTGAGGATGAGGGAGATGCGATCGTGGTGACCGAAGGAGGCGGACGCAGTGTCTCTGTCCAGCACAATGCTTTGATCCCAGTGCTTAGCAGCGTCTGTGACTTTCCAGTCATACGCTGGTGCATGCACTGAGATCCTAGCCAATCCCAGCAGTGCCTGTGAGTCACCTGACCAGCAGGCAGTCAAGGGCTGTGGATTGGGTGTTGTGCAGCAGAGGGTTCACAGGGACCTCACAGTAGCGGCAGCAGTTTCCTAGACTATGACTGCAGTTCTCCTCTCACCATGGAAAGCTTCACTGTGTTCTTATAGTGTCTTTGCTGTAGTAGGTGCATTTCTGGTACACTGCCCCTGCAGGCCAGTGCTTGTAAGTGCATGTGTTGATTTTTACTGGAGGGATGCTGTGTTTGTGAGCTTGTTAGTTAGTTTGTTTGTGTGTTTGTGTTGGTCAGCTGTCCTGCACACCCCTGATTGGGTTGTTAGTCAGAGTGCGGTCGGAGCTCCAACACATTCTGGTCTGGACCGGTCAGTGACAGGTCTCACCGTAACTCACACAGACACTGCAGATTAGACCTGGATTAGCAATTTCATAAATCACTAACGAACGTGCTTCAGCACACAACATTTTGCAAAAGTGACAATGCATAAATGGACAACGCTATGGGGACTCAGATTATAATATTATCAGGGACCTAGCCCTGAGACCAGCTTAATCAGACCTGCAAGATCTGCATACATGAACACAGGCCCTGACTGACTGATTGGTCAGAGCTCAAAGTCAGTGTCTGTCACTAGTGTGAGGGGTGGCACTGGGCCGGTCCTGACAGTGTGGTACCAGAGCTGATAGGAGCTCCAGCTACAGGGAAAGTGTTAGCAGTGTGTGGGGCTGGCAGGGTTAGACTGTCTGTTCTCTCAGAGCTACTGCTTCTCAGATGTTTATCCTGACAGGCTATCCTCACAGAGGGGTAGGTAAATAACACCCCCACCCGATAACACACAATCCCACTCTACATCCATTCCCCACCGTGAACCAGGATAAACGTGTGAAACAGACAGACAGACATACGCAGACAGACAGTTAGTGACTGAGCGACAGACAAGCTGCAGCGCCTTGCATGACCACCAGGGGACACATGCGAGCAACAGAGCATGCAATGTTGGACCTGTGCAAAGGTGATGGGGGGTGAGAGGGGCACTCGGGGACAGGCCAGCGGTGCGCCAGGCTGGACTTCAAGATCAAACCTGCCTCCAACAGAGGGACTGGATACGCTTGCTCTCTCTCATTTGAGAGAAGCTGTTGAGCACTATCCAAATTCTGTGGCTGACACTACTGCACATAGGCAGAACCCATGCCAGGGGACTTTAGACACTGAGATTCATTCTAAGACTGCAAATTGGGATGTCTGTTATAGAGCTACTGCTCCCATCTCAACACTGGGGCATTGGATCACTGAGCAAGACAGATTCACTGCTTTAGTCTGCCCACTGTGCTTAGAAATTGAGATCCAGGCTGGGGCAGTGAGTTGATAAGAGTGCCGCCCTGTCCCAAGCTGGCCTGTCCCGGTGAGACCCCCATGAGAGCACGCGCAGACCATGCAGAGGGGAGAGAGACGAGAAGGACGTTACCTGACAGATAATGTTATCATAGTAAGCCAAAGCACGGGCATGAGGGAGGTTAGGTGGGGTGTCGCAAAGTTTCCTTACATTTGGGTGGGAGCCCTCAGCGATGGTCGACAGCGAGAAATTATCATTGTGCTGCTCCGAGGGAGGGCGGTACTTACTGCTGAGAGACAGACAGACAGGGGGAGAGGGGGAGACAAGAGGAGGAGAGAGAGCGAGAGACAGGGAAAGTGAGGGGGGAGAGAGGGAAACGGTTATGGGAGAGGAGAGAATGCAGTAATAGAGGGAGAGGGGGGATGAGAGGGAGAGAACAGCAGGATTGGAAAAATGAAGGAAAAGGGAAGAGGAGGAAGGACAGGACATTAGATGCAGAGAGGGTGGGGATGATGACAGATGACAGAGAGTGGGTGAGAGGGGATACAGACAGAGAGAGACAAAGAGAAAAGCGAGAAAAGTGTTAGTGCCAGTCCAGTTCTTCTCAGTACAGACAGGGAGTTGCTGGGATGCTGGGGGCCACAGTCAGCCGCACTGCCACACTCATCTGCAGGGCCGTTCGGAGAGGAGAGGTGAGTCTCTACTGTAAACTGCATAGCGCCCCCTGCAGGAACCCCCAGCACACTGCAGCATGCTGTGAACGGGCAGTGCGGAAGATCTCCGTGCGCCTGGATCTGACAGGCAAACATTTATCTACTGCTAGGGTCTGCTAGGGAAGGTGGGTTTAGTAAGCAGATAGCGCACGTGCCAGCTAGCATCTCGGCAGCCCCCCAGAGTGTGCCCCCAGCTCTGCTGTTGGGACGGGCACAGCTGCACTGAAGCAGGAAGGGCTGAGTGACCTGTGTGCTGAGCACCAGAGCAACTGTGGGACGCTGGGACATTTCTAAACACCTCTCTAACACCTCTCTGTGTTTTCCCATTATATAAGGATGGAGATTTGCGATGAATTGCTACACAGGCGGCAGACACACACCCATGCAGCACGTCGAGCCCTGCACCGCTGTGTTTCATTTCATTAGCGGCACACCGGGGATTTATTGACAGCAGCGCCCTCACCCTCACTGCACCCCACTGTGCTGGGGGAGTGAATGGGTTTAATGGCGATGTGCACTCCGTTCAGCGGCATCGAATAATGCGTTCTGCCATTTCGATCGCTGCGTGTTCAGTATGGCGGAGGCAATTATCTATGGCAGATGGAGCTGTGGGCGGGAGATGTATTCATGAGCTTTCTCCTGCAGCAGTCTCCTGATCCACACACACACACGCACACACACACACACACACACAGCACCACTCTCTCCATGCTCTGGCTGACAGTTACGGGTGGTGCTGCTGTGACAGGCTGCAGCGCGGCAGATGCCAGCCCTCCTGCCTGCCACTTCCCTACTGTCTCTACACTGTTCTCCCTGCTTCTGTGTTTTATCTACTAATTCTGGGCTTCTCAGAAGATACATAAGGGGTTAATATTGCTCGCGCTCTTTCTAAGCTCTGTGCTGTGTACTGCCCCTTTAAATGCCTTCCCCTTCCCCCCCGGGCTGCACAGCTGTATGTAGGTCGCCCCCCCCCTCCCCTGCCACCCCCCCGCCACTGTCCCACTTTCCAGCTGAGGCGCTGACATCACACACTGCTCTACACTGAGCACGCTCACTGTCAGGCTGCTGTGTGTGCGGAGAGAGGAAAAGAGAGAGAGAGAGAGAGAGAGAGAGAGAGAGACAGAGACAGAGACAGAGACAGAGACAGACAAAGACAGAGGGGGAGAGCTGTCCTTTCTTTCTTTCTTCCTTTCTTTCTCTCTGTCTCTCCCATACTGCAGCCCCAGCCCTGGCCACAGACACAGCGCTCACTCACACTCACACATAGGCCAATTGGCTCCCTCTCTGCATTTCTCCCCCTCTCCCTCATTCTTTATCCTCTCTTTCCTGGCTTCCTTGTTCTTTTTTTATCTGTTTCTCTCTCTCTCTCTCTCTCTCTCTCTGTTTCCCTTCCCCCTTTCTGCTCTTGGCTCCCCCTCTCTCTCTCCTCTGTGTCTCTCTCTCTCTCTGTTACTCCGGCAGTGTGTTAATGTGCTTCCGTGTCCATTCTGTTACTGTGAGTGCACTAGCGCTGCCCATTTCTCTCCCTCCTTAACTGGGCTCCCTCGTTATTTGCATCTCTCTCCCTGTCTCTTCAGCAAGGCCATCCATCCATCCATTTATTCATTCATTAATTCACTCACTCATTTATTCATTCAGTTTTTAAGTGAGTGTTCTTCTCAGCGCTGGCTGTTCTTCTTTATGACTAATACAACTTTATCTTCTATTGACTTATCATCCTCCAGCTCCCACTCTTTCTACTTCTCACTTATTCCTTTTTATTCCCTCTCCTATTTTTCCCTGTCGTGCTTCTCATTATCCCCTCCTCCCCTTCTCTCCTCTGTCCCTTCACAACTTTCCCATCTCCCGCCCTCTATTTCTTCTCTCCTCTCATCCCCAACTCTCTCCCTCTCTTTCCTCTCTCCCGTCTCCTCCCAGGCGTGGCTCCCCCACAGCGCAGTCCCGCAGTGCAGTCGCAGCTCACCTGCGTTTGCGCAGCTTGCTGTTCTCGGTCTTGAGCAGGTGCAGCTTCTTGGCGAAGAAGACTGTGATCATGAAGAGCAGCAGCACCATGAGGGCGGCCGCTCCCACCGCCAGGCACAGCACCTGGAACTCCGTCACCACCGACTCACAGCGGGACCCCTTGTGCCAGATATAGTCCTGCACGTTACACCTGGGCGATGGGGAGAGGGAGGGAGAAGGGAGAGAGAGAGCAGAGGGAAGGAGAGGTGGAAGAGAAAAGGGGGGGAAGAGTATTACATCCCTGACAGATCATTTTATACTCAACACAGAAGCAAGCATTTCAAAACTCTCTTTGTAGTTCTAGTACAAATACTTCAGCAGACAAAAACAGGAAACTGAAAATAGCAACAGGGAGGAAAAAGAAAAGAAAGAAATGTGAACCCTTTCATGGGGTGAAAAAATGGAGACATCTGATTGTTTGCTTCATCTGTCTATTTTTATCTTGACAAAACACCCCAAAGCTGAACCTCACTCACGAGTCTCGTATCACATGACAGCCCAGCGTGCAGCTTTCATTGGGAACACAACACCAGCCTGTCCTCCAGACACGTACGCAGTTACACCTGATGCCCTGAAAGCCGGAGCCAGAGAGAACGGCCCGAGCATAGTATCTCTCTGAAGAACGCTCTCACGGACCAGACTGTTTCTTTATGAAGGGTTGATCCCCTAATGGTTCCAGGAGTAGTTGGCGGTGGTGACAGTGATGAGAGTTACTGCGTGTCTGAAGCGGTAAATTGCCTGATGTTTATTAATGCTGTGAGCTGACATCACGTCTCCGCACAGAGAGTGCGGCGCTCCACGGTTGTTTGTGACTCAGGGCTCAGTGCGGGACAGTGTGATGTGTGTGTTGCTCAGCGCTGAATCAGCGCTGTGGGAAGACTGGCCGGCCGGGTCCAGCACACACTGAGAGACTCTCTGCCCTGCTGGTGCCAGCGTTGGTGTGAAGGACAGAGCGCCGGTAGCACTGAGGGTGCTGAGAGGGCTGGGTGTGGAGGGCACATAAAATATGGTTGTCTGTAGTAGACAGAGCAGTGATGCTTACCCCTGGTCCTGACCCACCTCCCAGTTTTTATTCCACCTGAGCTCTGAGAGACTTCACTGAATCCATTAGTGTCTCTATGGGTCTAAATTACCACTGTGTCCATTGTGTACAGAGAAGGGGTTGGAAGTTTCTTGAGGGGGAAGCAGTGCATAAGAGAAAGGACAGGAGAGGAGAGGAGAGCAGAGAAGGGCAGAGAAAAGGCTGGCAGAGGAGAAAGTTGGGGCCGGTGTTTCCCCACCATGCAGAGAAGAAGATTACTTTAATTGGAAAAAAGAAATGACCTTGAAGCAAAACACACTGAGCTGCTCCACGGAGATAAAGATAAAAAAACAAACATAAAAGGCTTCTGAAAACAAAGGGCTCTATTTATTTATATATTTCTGAAGGGGTAAAATTAAATACATCTGAAAAACATCTCCTGGGAACGCAGCCCTCTGTCAGTCAGAGCGGAGGAAGGTCTAAACTCTCCAAGAGCCTCTGTCAGTGAGGAGTAGAGGGAGTCTGTACATCAGCGTCTCTTTGTCTCTGTGTCTCTTCATCTGTCTGGGGGTTCTGCAAGAGTGAGATCTACTGCAGTAATAGTGAGTGTGCAGTAACTTTTGGGATGCAGACAGAGTAAGGTGTCTTTGTGAACCATGCAGAAGAAAAGTAACAAAAGAGCAAAGTGACCCTGCAGGTTTGACACAGCAGGCTGTCACTGTCAAGCCGGCATCGTGCTGGCAGGCAGCCCAGGGCCGGGCAGATTGCTACATGCCCAGGTCTGTGTGGCAGCGGAAGGGCAGTGTGGGGAGGTATCCTCTCTGGGAGATTATGGGCCACGTCTGGAATCATGATCGGGACAGATGGTCCCATCAGAGGAGGGGGAGGGTGGCAGTGGGGGAGGGGCACTGTGCCAGACTGGGCAAGGCAGCAACGGCACACACTGCACAGGAATGGCCCTGTCGATCCTGCCGCGCCACACTGCCTCTCAGAGAGTCTGCTATTGCTTCAGATACCCGCAAAACATAAGGAAAAACATGCTTTTCAAATCTCCCCTTTAAATGCAATTCTACCTTGACGTGCAGGTAAGGGCTCAGGGTTTATGATGAGAGATAAACACAGGGAATACAGCTCAGCACCGAGGGAGTAAAGGGACAGCCCCAATGATGGCGCAGAGTCAGGAGTGGTAACAGGCCCAGAGAGGCGCTGGGCTGACAGTAAGTGGATTGTGGTTGCAGTAAAGGAGGATTAGGAATGGCTTAATCAACTCCTTTACTGAGAATAGTGAATTATCGCAAGCTGGCCAAGGGTGGCACAGAACAGTGAAGTGTTGGCAGCAATATTGCTCTCTGGTGTCAGCCTCCCACCCCGCCCTGAGTCCTCGGCCCTCTCTGAAGGGGCTGCTGCTCGGCTCTCTCTGTCACTGCAGGGATTATGACGGCAGTCTGTCATTCACCCTTTCCCATTAAACCTGATTAGACTGTTCTTTCTTACGTTAATTACAATACTGTGACACTGCAGTGTTGTTTAGTGGGGAGGTTGTTGATTTATTGTCAATGTTTTCCCTGCGCAGTGATTCAGGGGGCCACTTTTTGACCTGAGAGACACTGACACTCACTGTGTCACAACATTCAGAGGACTGGAGTGACAATGAGGTGTGACGACGAGGTGCAGCTCTGTGGGACTGACTGACTGGCACACTGACTGGCTGATGGACACATTGACTGACTGACTGTCTTGACTGACCCAGGGTGACCATGTGGCCTGGAGTTTCTGCTTCTCTCTAGGTTCACAGAGACAGTGAGGGCTGGGAAAGCTGGATTGTAACAACACTGCACAACCAGAACCTCAATAATTAGAACAAGCTGTTCTCCTCTGAAACCATAAACACACACACACTGACCTTATCACACATTTACATCGAAGCACTCACATACAGACACACACTCACACTGACACACAGCCCCAGTCTGGCTGACATAACTGTCTTCCCAAGCTGGCAGACACTACAGAGCTTTTTTTTCTTTTCTTTTTTTCCAATCTATAACAAAGAGGAAAAAACAAGAGCAGTTTGAACCTTCTTGTTTTGTAGAAAAGGAAAAAAAACAGGAAAAGAGCCCATCCAAAAGCAAAAGGCATCCAACAATAACAAAATAAATATATATATATATAAAAAATGATAATAATAACCTAACGAATGGGATTTCATGACAAGGCTCATCAATTATCTTGTCAAGTTGTCACCAGTTCTGTTACAAAAGAAAGAATGAAAGAATGCCTGTTTAACCCTCTCAGTGCCAGTGACTGTTAATGGGAGAGCGCCTGGAGCCCTGCACAGGAAATGGTAATGGCCTGTAACTGAAATGCAATTATTTTTGGGGGGACATCAGGACAAGGACAAGGGAGGGGAGGGAGCTGAGCAAGAAGGACAGTAGTGGTGGTTGGAGAGGGTACGTCCTCAGTTCCCATCCAGACTGCCATGGCCACAGTGGACACAGAGAGTCAGTGAGAGGCTGAAAGAGGGCTGCTGGCACAGGACTGCATTAACCAACACTGACGAGTTTATGTGGAAATGTGCTGTGGAGGCAAGAAGCTGCCAAAGAGGGCTGACGTTTGGTACTCAATCTGCAGATTGCACAAGGGACTGTGGGATGCTCTGTTAAAGTCATCACGAGCAAAACTATGGAGAACTACACAACTACTAATTTGGAAATATAGAAGGACAGCACAGCACACCCCTCCCCCCCCCCCAACACGGGAACGTTAAAAAAAAGATACCATGGCGCCAGGGCCACTGTGCTGTAACCCTGCCATTTAAACAGCACAGAGGGAACTACACACATGTTTCTCACATCTGCAAGTAACACAAACAGCTGTGTGCAGTCACAGTGCAGGCTGAGCGGTAGACTCGTGCCCGGGCCTCCGGGCGGGAGGGAGCTGGTTCTGGGAGTGACAGAGAGGGGGAACGGCAACAAGTGGACGCCTCCAAAGCTGTTCCACACTGCGGCGGTGGAAAAGATGAGTAATATAGCAACGGACACTCCTCCCCCTCCTCAACACACACACTCACTCTATCGTCTTTCCATCCTGTCTGTCTGTACTCCCCCCCTTTCTGTCTCTCTTTTTCTGGACCTGATCCATTCAACCTCCGTCTTAGGCTGTTCTCGTTGTCTCCCTTTCTCTCTCTCTCACTCTGTATCTGTCCTCTCAGGTTCCCTCTCTTCCTGTTATCCCTTCTTTTCTCTCTCTCTCTTCACTCCCTCTCTCTCTGTCCTCCCTCCTCCCCCGACAAATGTCTTCAGTCAGTGCAGCGTGTCCAGGTTGCCTGATTCCTGTGTTTCCTGCTGCCGAATTCCTCACCCGGCGTCTCACTGGGGCCGACCATCTGTGTATCCCAGCAGCACAGGCCTTGTGTTTCTCATCAGCGTTGAGAGAAAACAGCCACCCAAGCGCCTGCTCCCAGCCTCGTTCATCGGCCGAGCGTTCATAAAAAACAACCTGTTCGCCTGCAGTGTCATTTTGCAGCTGAATTTATCTGCTGTGGCAGGAGAGCGCTATGGATTAGAATGGTATTTACCTTCAAGACAGCTGCCAGTGACCTTTGGAATAATGCCTAGTAACACAAGTGCTTCAGAATCAAACTTCCACCATCATTATTATTAATACGAGTTGTAGCAGCAGCAGTAGCTGTATTGCTCCAACCTCTGTCTCTGTGTATCTGGGGTTGAAGGGCTGACCTATGGACACACACTCAACCCCAGGTCCCTCTGTCTTCTGCGTTTCACACAAAGGGGACAGAGCCCCAGCTGTGGCTCAGATGTACCTGTGAGGGGCTTCCCCATTGTGCAGTACAGTAGAGTAGTCTCAAGTACCAGTGCTGACAGTAGCATGGTGTACTGAGACCAGACTCTTTTCTTATTTGGCTTCAGATTTCATAACGTGGCTTAGTAACTGCTCTGCTCTGGATCAGCAAGCTGTTTCCAGTTTGCTTGGAAAGTACAAAAGCTAAGCAGTGAAGTCATCAAAAGGGAGAGACAGGAGCACGGCATTTATCTAAACCCAGCCCACACCCAACCCCCGGCATGTGAACACAGAGCAGAGACCGACACAGGCAAGCTCTCTCGGTATTTACACAGCGAGATGCTCCGAGAAAGATGACCCTTCAAACTGTTTGTCTTTTTATCGCTGAACTTGAGCGTGGCTTCTTTGGAGAAAGCCCTGCCAGGAACACACACAGAAACATGTGAACAGACAGTTTCACCCCTCCTCAGCAGCAACCCCTGGAGCGAACCAGCTCACCACTTCAGAACCAAAAGCTAGCTCTGCACAAACACAAATTGAAAACATCACGTGGAGGGTGGACTGTATTGTCAATTTGCACCGTTTTGTGCAGACAGAACCCTCTGGCTGTGCTTTGTGTTCATCGCACCCTGTAAGATGACAGGTCGGTGGCAGGGGCAGAATGTAACGCAATAAGACAGACCACGCTCACCCACACAATCAACAACTGGTCTCAGATCAGGCGTGCTCTTACCTGCAGAATACCCCGGTGCCCTCCACCAGGTAGCACTGGCCTCCGTTGAAGCAGTAGCTGGGGAAGAAGTCGCAGTGAGAGCGGCAGGAGGCGTTGTGCCGGATGTACCCCGGGCGGCACTCTGTCTCGTTGGAAAACTCTGCCGTGCCTGGTGCCAAAGGGGGGGGCTCCTCGTCCTGGGTACCGCTGAGCAGAACAAGAACTTCCTCGGGGGTCAGCATACTGGTGGGGGGCGAGGAGGTGAGACGAGGGTCGTTCTCGTCCATCAGGTCGGCGGTGGTGAACTGGTCCTCGTCGGGGTACACCTCGGTGGTGGAGTAGCTGTCCTCGTAGGGCGTGAGGTAGTCGTAGCCATCGGGCAGCGTCCAGGCCGTGGGCTGGCCCTGCAGCTCGTGGGCGGCTGGCTCGGGAGAGGGTGGGGGTAGCTTGTGGGCACGGACAGAGGGGTCGTAGTAATCCACGGTCAGCACGTCGGGGGGAGGCAGGGAGGGGGGGTGCGCAGGGGAGGCAGATTGGGGCTGCTGGGCGAGCTCCTTGTCACTGCTCTGCCAGGGGGGGTCAGTGTGCCATGGACGCTCTTCCTGCTGCTGCCCCTTGTCGTCCGGCCGCACCTCGGAGTTGGGCAGTGTGCCGCCTGCTGGCACCACCTCCATCACGTGGTCCTTCTCTGCCGAGTCGGGGCTGATCTCTGTCACGCCCATCGTCGCCGTGCCCCCACCCTGGCTCAGGGGGGCAGTCGTGGAGCTCTCCCCCAGCACCCCCACCGCTCCCTCCCCACTGCCCAGCTCCTCCCTATTCTCTCTGGGCAGCCGCGCAGCCCTCAGGCCCAGGGCGAATGGCCAAGCAGAACCTGTGACTGGGGCTGCCTGCTCACCCACTCCAGCAGTGCCCTCATCGCCCTGGCACCCCAAGCACGGAGAGGAGCCATTGGTTTTGTCGTCTGACTGAGTGGCGTTGCTCCCCAGGGAGTTTCCTGCAACAGAGAGACATGCAGGTTAACTACAGGGTTCACAATTTGCAACTAATATCTTAACACATTTTCATCACAGAGTATCACTTGTCCAGCTATTCCTAACCCTCTCTTGAAGGACCCGGAGCCCTGGTCCTGGAGAAGTTAAAAAAATAAGAAACAGATTCACTGCTCCTCTCTTGGTACTGTTTAAAGGGTTTCATGTATTGGTCTTAATTAAATGCAAAACCCTTATGAATAAAATGAGACACTTTCCATTTGATAGCATAACAAGGAAAAACTAATAAGGAGCTAAATGAATGCATAAACAGAACTGTCCAATCAGCCATTTGTAACTCCAAATAATCAAATAACTGCTTCCCACATCTATGTGAATTACTTATCAAACAATTACACTGTTAACAGGCAGTCCACTGGAATGCCATCAATACAATTTCACTGGAATGCCATCAATACAATTTCACTGGAATGCCATCAATAAAATCTAAATGAAAAGCCACTGAGGGGAACACGAGAGGGAAACGAGAAGAACTCTCCTGGCTCACATCTCTGCTCCTTCCTGCCAGAGCAGAGCGGAACCCACAGCACTGCAAAGGTTTTGGGCAAAGTCACCACATGAAAGATGATCGAAAGCAACAAAATCAAGATCTGAAATGAAAATCAGGAGCAGGTGCATTTCGGAATGAAAACACAAGATACATGGAGCAACTCCACTCACAATGGCTGGAGGAGATCAGCAGCCAAACAATAATGAAGACCTGTGGTTTGTGTTCCTTTTCTTATTGCTATGTAGGTCAGCCTTGAGTTGCTCTCCACTGCCCCCTATGGGCACTGAGCAGCACACAATGCACTGGGGCTCCAGTGAGGCGGGCATTGCAGTGACACATAGCGTTCTCAATCTATAACTTCATCAGCTGAGTTTGTGTTTAATAGCCTTGTACTTATTATCCTTTATATAACTAATCTTAAATGATATCTGTAGAGAACTGGCAAGCCATTGACAATGCTAGGCTTGCACACACAAAGTATTGCACCCAGTCTATTTCTGCAAGACTGGGTTGGTCTGAAATTGCTTTAGACAACAATCCAGAAGGAGGAACAAAGGAAGCCGGCCAGCCCTCGGCCCTGGGTTTATAATGTGTGCCCATGTGTGGCTGGTGATTTCTTCACAAAGCTGCTTTCAAGCCTGCGATTTAAGTATAATAATTTACTAATGTAGTATGATGGCAAGGAGTCGGATTAGGATTAGGATTAGGACCGGGGGGCGAGACTCAGGGTGGGTTTGCAACGATCCGGAACAAAGCAGCAGAATCTGTTATTTTATTGTCTTCCCTCAGCGAGACTGACAGGGCTGCGGCTGCTGTTAACATTGCTGTGGGGCAGGGTGGGGGGGTAGAAGTAAGACTTGCAGTTTTGAAGTCTCAATTACTATTTGCCTAACATAGCAGCTGCTGTTACCGATAATGGCATTATTGTGCTGACATACTATACTCATTATACCAGTGAGCATCTTCCTAGTTTCACTCTGATACAATCAAGTAATTAAGCAGTTGAGCAATTAAAAAAACTGTAGCGGCGGGTCATTGTTCTCTAAATCCCTTCACTCATCTCCAGACACACCCAGGGGTGAGGTGTCCTCCCTGGCACACTCGGCTCCCACACAGTGGCACATGGCTGTTTGACACTTGTGCTCTCAGTCCCCCGTCTCACGCCTGGCTGAGTGAGGCCAGGGACGGAGCTGTAGTGGACAGGCTCCAGGGGGGACTTTCTGGAGTGCGAGGATGACACAGCTGTAATGAGGGTGATTAGTCTTAATTCTGCCTTTGGTTGTTTGATCTGGAAATTGATTCTGTCACCATGTCCTTTTATGGAGAATTAAAAAGGCTTTTCCCAAAGGCAGAAGTTACAGAAAGCTGTGCTGCCTGGCCTCCCCACATTGACACTGAGGGTGTGCTGGTCCGGTGACTGACAGGGGGGATAAACAGACAGCGGATCCAGGGGTGAGGTTCGGGTCTCTGTGGACTGTAATCCAGCCCTGGCTGCAGGCTGTAACACCCTCCTCTGGGGAAGGGATGAGGGCAGTCCCACATTTAACTGAACAAATTGTCCTAATTTGCACTACAAGCACTGCTTATGGGTTTCACACAGATAACAACAGAGCTGGGAGGCATGTGCCTAACTAACCACCCTGGCCTCAGCAGGCTTCCCACTCCTCTAACCCCAGCCCCTCACTCCGCTTCAATAATCCTGCAGTGCAGCCCAGCGCACACCCTGTCTGCCTGCAGTGGTTTACAATCCCACACAGCGATGGCACAGACTTCTTCTGCAGAGCTGTACTGTGCGTGACAGAGCTACTGTACCAAAAAATGAAAACTAAAAAAGGATGTGAACAGAAACCAGCTGCTCCCTCCTTGCTCTCCCTCGTCCAGATCCACGTGGATACCCCCAGCCCCTCCGTCACTCCATCACTCGCACTGCTAAAGCTCCTGCTCCTTGACAGGTGAAAGTATTAACAGTAATTCTGATTTAACACACACACGCATTACCTGCATATACATCATCCCTGTAACACAGGGATCATCCACTGCCAGCTGAGCTGCATTAGTTAGGCTAGATGAGGAGGGAGGGAGTCTCTTCCCTGAGAGACACATAGACTCAGTACTGGTGCAACCCAATCATCAGTCCATCAGGCAAATACATCCACAGAATACTCAACTTCCATGGTGCTTTATAACCATCCCTTAAACTGAAATGCCATTGAAGTGAATGAAAAACCAAAACAATTCAAAACCAAAATGATCAAACCAAATCTTAAAATTCAAGTCCCTTCAGAGCGAGAAAGCCATAGTCCCCGAATATAAACTGTAATCTGGGCATCTTCTGTGGATCTCAGCCTCATCTCAGTGGTGCAGAACGAGCCACCCCCAGCCATCTGTGCAAAACCTCGTCTACCAGACAAGTATAGTTCTATAATTCAGTCCAAAACCTTCACCCGCAGGCACCCTGTGTCCAGTCCTCGCTGTGTCCCTTCGCAGCCCCGTGCAGAACCCACTGTGTGGACAGACTCCTTCTCCACACCATGGCACAGAGGAACAGACACCCCACACAGCTGGGTCTGAGGAGCCACGGCCACACTGCAGAGGACTGCTGCTGGCTGACTGGGAGCAGCCATGTGATTGCATGTGATGCAAGATGAATCCAATAATGCACAGGCCGTGAGACTGCCAGGCTGTGTTTACTCTGAGTGCTTCTGCATGTCTATGCCTGTTGTCCTCCAGGGAGGCTTTGGTAATTGGGCCTGTTTGCAGAGGATAGTGGTTTATAGTACTGATTAATATTGTATTAACAATATAATAACATTTCAAGTATTAATTGATTGACTGTAAATCCACATCCTCCATCAGCATGTTTGACAGGACCACAGCTGCGTGATCTCTGCCCTCCCCTTCTCCTTCCAGTTTCTCTCCTCACTCCCTCTCTCTGTAGGGAGCCCTCCAGCCCTCTCTACACTCTGCCCACGTAGTGCCATCGCTCCACTCTCTCACTGCCACACAAAGGAGGTCTATCTCAGTCATGGCCCTACACCTTCACATATAGTAATTTGCCCCTGAGTAAGGGTTTGGATTTGAGTTGGTGCTAGGGCTGTCTTCTGTGTCTTCTAGCTATTGTTCCAGCTGAGCTCTCTCTTGGGCAGTGTGTCTCAGTGAGCACAACAAATCAGTCAGTGCAAGTACAGTGCGAGCCAGTGCGGGAGAGAGGGAGGAGATAAAGGGTCTGTTGTGCTAACATCAGACAATAAGGTGGCATTTCATAACCCTTGCCAAGGAAACATCAAAACCTAACTCTCCTCTCTGAAGTTCTCACAAAGCCCAGCTATGCCTGTATTCTTATTGATGAAGCACAACCACTGGTTTCACTAATGACTAATGGACCCATGCCACTGGGACTGAAGATAGTCCTGGCGACAGGGCTTGGGCTTCTCCATGCCAAGTGTGTCCTCGGTCCGAGCTGTAATGAGGGAGACGAGGCCCTGCCAGCCACATTATATAAACAGCCTCTTTGGTGAAGGGGGTCTGTGAGTTCCCCATTGTCCTCGTAACCCTAGGGCTTTGTCAGAGACCCATTCCACCCAGGTCTGCACTCCACTGTGCTCTCCAGACAGCCGGCAGACGATAATGTTCAGTGACAGGCTGCTTTCAATTGGTCTCAATGACGGCAGCCCTGGCAGGACGCTGTGTTCAGTGCTGATTGCGCAGGGCTGGCGTGACAGGGCCACTCTGTGCTGTGAGGCAGAGGTGGGTGCTCAGAGACAGGGGACCTTGTTCAGCAGACTCAGACCCAAAGCAGTCCATACAGTGACACCCCACACCTCCCCTTCCTCTTACAGAAAGGGGAGAATGAATAGTTCCTCACTGGAAGTTCGTTAGTTCTGTATGAGGTCAGTTTAGAGTCTCCATGTGCAGATAGCTGAGTGAGGCATTGGTATGTGGGGGTGGTCTTGCTCTGGGGGGGGGGGGTCTCAATTGTGCAGTTCACAAAACAGTGCTGGGGAGCAGCCTGAACGCCCACCCACCCAACCCACACAGTCCCAGCACAACAAACTAAATAACAAACCTTACATTTCATCTTGTGTTTCTTCATCTGCCATTTTTGTGCTATTTATAATTATAATAATGGTCAGCACGAAAAACCAAGCTATCACCAAGAAGCTGTAGATCACAGACATGTTCACACTATCCCAGCCCAGGGGTCTCCTAAATCTGCATCCTGACACACTGATGGACAGTCAACAGCACCGGGCCACTGGGGTGCCTGCCAGGGAATTGATTATGATCGTGGTCTTCTGTGACAGTGAAGGACAGAGAGAGGCAGAGGCCAGAAAGGTTGGGTGACATGGTCCCATCTGAACCACTGAGGGAGTGGAGGCTTCTGGGCAAAGGGAATGGTATCCCTGCCTCCTAGTGTCTCCTATACTCTTGCACTCTCTACCACAGGCTGCCAGCCAGCACAGACTGTCTGCTCTCTCATCAGCGCAACCTCACAGCATCATCCTCTGGTCCACAGGGGGAGGGCAGGCAGCTGCTGTCCTTTGACCTCTCTCTGGGAAGGGACAGAGAGGCAGTGGCTATCATTCACTTTGCCACGGATGACAGGACACCCTGACAGCCGAGAGAGAGACTGATTGAGCGTAAAATCTACAGGGAGATGGAGTTCTTATAAATTGAACAAAGCAAAGCCACAGTCTCCCACAGAAGCAAAAACACAACAAAGGTAACTGAGAGATCCGGGCTCCATTAGCCCATCTACAAAACTGGCTGTGGCATGACAACATTTGAAACCTTAACAGAATCTGCTTTGGGTCTTTGTTATTTTACAGTGTTACACAGTGTTCTTTTTTAGAGTAATACTGGGTACATGTTTAGTGTGTCTGGGGCCTGGTGTGTGTGTGTGTATGTGTGTAGTTCTTCTCCCTACTACTCTGCACTCCCAGACAGAGAGAGCCCTGCTCCCCCTCAGCACCCAGAGATATCGAATTGAATACAGCCATACTTGTCCCAGGCACAGAGCACCCAAACAGACGAGTGGAAGAATCAGTACATCTCCAGCCTGCCTCTCTCAGACTGCGCTGCACAGTCCTATCCCAGCTCCTCACAGAGCCGGCACAGTGCCAGTCCAGCGCTGGACCCGGTCAGACAGCCCTGTGAGCTCTATCTCTCATGGCTCATTAACAGCTGCATTTAAAATGCCTAGTCTACTGAACACGAATGGCAGCTGTGTGGCAAAACTAGGGATACAATCAGAAGGCTTCAGGATGGGCCAAACATTTGAATGAATCAATCAAATAAAATAAAAAATGTATCTAAGGTTGAAGCAGGGTTAAACAAATCCTAAAAAGATACCATTGAAAAATAGATATAGTTTGTTTTCAAATGAAGGGTATGAATGCCCACTAAGGGTGATTATTACTATTATTTTGATGGAGACTTGCTTTGTAACCTGCTTCCTTCCCCTGTCTTATCACTCCTCCATTGTGGTGTTTCTCCCTACAGTCCACTGCACACACATGTCCAGTGCAGTCAGATTGCTCCATGCCTCGCCTCGCTGTAATGCACTGCTATGTAAGGCAACCACTAAAAAGCTTTACCAAAGCGGTCAACCAATCAAAAGACCAGATCGTTCCAACAGTGGACCATCAGAACCCATGCAGATTGACTTCATATGCAGAAGAGGCTTAAATGATCCAACACTTAGCGACCAAATGGTGCTGACACACTCCAGGGGCCTTCAGCTGTCTCAATCTGCCAACATCCACACAAGAAGAGAGCTCTGGTGGCACATCAGTAACCAAGGCTCTGAAACATTACACGTGACAGAAAGATCACAGGTCCCCTCCCAGCTGCCCCAGTGCATCCCACTGCCACACACAACACAGCCAGCGACCAGGGAAAGAGGCCAGGGGACAGAGCAAGCCTGACACTGGACTCTATGATGTTTCCTTCCATAGTCTTATGCTGACTGCACAGCCCTGGAGAGATCATACAGCAGACACACATCCTACAGTGGGATAGACATGGACACATTCACATCTAGTAGCCTGGCCTTGTGTATCTCAGGGTAGGGTTAGCAGAGGGCTGGTATTAATAACATACGGGAAGAATGCAGTGCTATGTGGTGGGGGTGAACAGACATACGTTTTAATATGGCAGGGCTCTATGCATGAATAAAATCGAACTCCTACACAACCCCCACACAAATACACACACAAACATACAGCTGCCATAGGAACGACAGGACTCAGCACTGAGGCAGGGCAGGGCTGATGGCAGGAGTGCAGCAATTATTGCGTGGGTGGGAGTGAGCTGCTGCCTGAGAGTGGGCGTGGGTGTGAGAGTGGGAGTGTGGGCAGTTTGTGATGAGGGACTATGGACTGTGGATGTTAAAATGATATGTCTATATATATATATATATATATATATATATATATATATATATATATATATGTATATATATATAATCAATCAATCAATCAATCAATCAATCCAACTGATGTGTTTAATCCAGGACCTGGTGCAAAAGCCTCACTGTGGTTTATTTATAACACACACTCAGCACTCTCCCTTTCTTTCTTTCTTTCTTTCTTTCTATTTTCTAACCGTGTTTCTCTGGAAGCAGATGCATCATTGTGCCCTGACACACAGCCCTTGACCAGCTCACTCTCTCTCCTGTTGCTGGGCGGCGATATGAAGGAATCCAGCTCTGCGCCGGTTGGATGAAGGCGCACCAACCCGGAGCGGCGCTTTGTCTGCTGGACGGAGCCGCTGCCTGAGCCGCTCAGCGGGGCACTATGCTGCCGGGGCACCGGGGCACAGACTCGATTGGGTCATACAATAACTCTATAATTACTCTTCGATCTGGACCGATGCACCCACCCGTGAACCCACACCCAGAGCCCCAAACCACAGCATCCACTCAGATGCCGCTCCTTTATCGACGGAGGTACATACATCTCATCCGCTCAGTCATTACAGACACATGAATCTGCACCTTCTTGTGCAAGACAATTGGGTTAGAACACATCTAAAACACACCCAACCTTTCCAAGATGTCGCCAACATGAACAACAACAACAACAAAAAAACCTATCAATTATCATCATCATCTTCATCATGTCAGAAGGTGTGCACGGAGCCTGTGCCCCTCTGGTGAATTCCCGGTGCAGTAGGAGTCCCTTTGCCCTGAGAGAGCCTGCCACTGTGCTCATGAATAATTCACACATCTAATCCCGCTTTTGTTGCGCTCCTGCATCGCTATGGATGCCAGCTGCAGTGGGGGGCTCCATCTGCCCCCCCAGCGCAGCGCCCTGTACCGGCACGCCAGCCAGGGAACAGGCTGCTATAATCTATTAGAAATTGCCCTCTTCCTATTTCATTCAGCATACACCCTTGAAGACTTCCATGACAGCCCCCTGTCCCTGTTACTGGAGGGGTGCGCTAATACAGTCACTGACCATCTGAGATGGACACTATCTTTACCTGGCAGTGCCACCTTAAAAGAAGGACCAAAACAAAAGATAACATCCCGGACATAATCTGAAAATCCCCGTACGGCGTTTAACCTACATCCCAACAGCATGTCCCTGCACTACCCTCCCAGTAACACCCTGCGCTGCCAGGCTGCAGAAAGCGTCCCCTATTCACAACGGCAGGCTCCCTGTGTGTGTGTGTGTGTGTGTGTGTGTGTGTGTGTGTGTGTATCTGTAAGAGGAATAAACAGCAGGCTCTTACCATGCACACACAAAGGAATCAAGTGCAGAAGGACACAAGTGGACAGCAGTATTGCTCTCCAGCAGCCACCACACAGCCCAGTCTGCGCGCCGTCCATGCTTGCATCCGCCGGTGCACCAAATGCAAAAGAAAAACTAAACTCGTTTCTTGAATCCTTTAAAGGTAATACAATGTATTTCTCGGCTAAGGTAGCGGGGGCATGAATATCCCAATTGGTATCTCCTGTAACGTTTCCCCCACGTTATAAAGCGTCTCCTCGGCGCTGCCCCATGGTCATCCCGGCGTGTGAGAAGACGTGTCCGCTCGCCTATTCGTGTCTGCGGGGTTTATTCCTCCAGTCTGAGTTCCCACGGTCCCATTGTCCAGCGCTCAGGCACACACAGACACACACCCGGCTCCGGTGTCCAGCGCCAGGACGGAGAGAGGGAGGGATGGAGGGATGGATGGAGGCGCAGCGCCGCTACAACAACCGCACCGAGGACACCTCCGCAGCCTGCGCTCTGTGCTGAGGACTGAGTGCCACAGACTGAGACAGAGAGGATGAGTCTGTCTCTCTCTCTCTCTCTCTCTCTCTCTCTCTCTCTCTCTCTCTCTCTCTCTCCTCCCAGCTTTTTTTTTTTATAAATTGCTATTCAATTTACTCTCTATGGAATCGCCCCCCATGCGCAGACTCCACAGTCCCGATTCCCACTCGATCGCTTTTTGAAAGCCGCCTCAGGGGGATGGGAGGGGGATGAGGGTGGTGGGGTGGGGGGTGTTTTTCAGTATCCTGCTGCTGTTTGTGTATGTGTGTGTCAGAGAGTGAGTGTGGTTGAGTGGTGTGAGTTGAGCTTGGGGGCGCGTTTAGACGTTAAAAGGAAAAATGTCTATCTATCTCTTAACTACATCCATGGGGATATATGGTGTGCAGGGCAATCATCACAATAATAACACATTTATATAACAAAGTCGTTTGCCGGATGAAGTTCTCGGAGCCACAACCTGCGGCTGTGGAGGAAGAGGTGCGATGGGCTGGGCCGGGCTGAGAGCTGGACATGCTAACATGGGGGAGGATGCGAGGCTGTGACAGGGGGGGGGGGTCACAATATAAAAGGAAGAAAAAAGGGAGGCCTTGGGGACTCCGGGTGCAGTGATGGATAGGAGGCAGGCAGCTGGAGGGGCCATGCACATTCCTGCACTCCACACCCCCGGGGAATCTGTGCTCAACAAGTGTCAAATACGCTGTGCTTAAGCAGGACTGATGTAGACACGCAAAATAATAATACATACATACATACATATACATAACCTACATTATAAATTGTAATGTATATCCCTACCTGGTGTCCAGATGCGGGGTTGCTGTATTGAACACACATATACAAAAAATAAATAAATAAATCACTAGAATACGAAAGGAAAATCAAAACAAAAACACGGGCTCTGATTCGGTGGGCTCTCTCTACCGACACAACATCTGGGCCACAGCAGGGGGTGTGAGGAGAGGGTCCAGTGGTCGATTGTGTTGTGTGGTCCATATTGATCATGGTCACACTATGGACAATGCAAGGACGAGGGGGGCGGGGGGCACTGTCACATTGGATACTAAATCTAAGCAGGCAACTCAATACACACAGGGACGGACTGGGACTGGAAATGGCCCTTGACTTTGACCCAGAACGGCCCACCAGAACCTTATCATTTAGTTTCGATGGTGTCCCACAATGCTTGCCGAGAATGAGTGGGAAGATAAAAATGAGAGAGAGAGAGAGAGAAATGTATAGGTCAGTTTCCTGAAGATGATTGTGTTTTTAATAATACATGAATATAGCTCATAATCTTAGAGAAGAGCTCGTCCGTTAATCCCCCCAGTGAGCAGGGGTCGCACTTCAGTTATTATTCACGGGTGCATGGGTGCACCACAAACTGCGGTTGTGCATCGGAGAGAAAAGATGTATCCTCTGTGTATAAGAGGTGGATGATCTGTAGCTGGGCGGGGGGCAGTAATCTGCTTTGCAGGGAGCAGATTGAGCCTCAGACCCAGGACAACCAGACACTGGGCAGCTGGCCGCATTAGACCCTTCTCCCGACAAACCAGGGAATTACTGAACTAGGGGACATCCCCCACCGCCACCCCACAGCCCTGTGGAAATAAAGGACTGGTCTGGCTGCTGGGAGTTGCCCTGTGATGAATGACTTTGCTGATCAGGGTGTGAACACAGTGCATGGGCACCTGGAAGGGCGCGGTCTGGCGCAGTAGCTCTGACTGGATACTGAGACACAGGGCTCCGCTGGTATTGCAAAGGCACAACAGTGATGAATTGGAAGACCCTCGCAATGCATGGGACAGTGAGACCTATGATAACAGAACAGCGTGACGAGCAGGGAAGTAAGAAACCAGGAATGTCAACATAATGTATTGTCAGAATACATCTTTCACTGCCAACCCCAATACAGTGCCGCTCCCACTGACTGGCACCCATGTGTCTGTCCCAGCAGCCCCTCTCAGGATCTCTGCACCCCACCCCCGTTTCTCCCTGGTCCAACTGCCTAATTATCCTCCTATGGTGCTCCAGCAATCAAATCTTTGCATGACTGTTGCTGGGATGCTCAACTAAAGCACTTCAAATGGCAATGAAGTTAAATTGTATCTGCTCAAGTGACAGCTGTATAACTCTGGCAGATACTGTAGCAAGACTGCGGTTTACAGCACAATTGACTGGGAGTATGAAAGGGCTGCTGAGTGGTAAATCCAGCACAAACCTCCTCCCGCAGTGCAGACCGAACCCTGCAGTCTGGAGGCCTGCAGCATCAACAGTTTGCTTTTCCCATATGTTGTGTGCGTTTGTGTATGTGTGTATTTGCATGTGTGTCTTTGTGATCGGGCATGTGTATGTGTGTGTGTGTGTGTATGTGTGTGTTATGCACTTCCTCTCAGTCCTCTGTTTCTAAACACTAGGAAATAAAAGAAAGTCTGGGGTCAAAGCCCTTACTGAATGTCTCTTTGAATTAACGGGGGGCTCCAGGGGGGATAAGTACTAGCAGCAGGGAGATTCATTATTGCAGCGCCCTGCTATTGTCCTATAAACCAGCAAACCTGGAGTCCCCCCTGTCTCGAGGGCCCCCACATCTCTGAATCTCTGTGTCTCCTGCTGGCTCTGACTGCTCTGTACCTGTACAGCACTCACTGACAGACAACCAACAGACCCCACCCTGGTTCAGATCTTAATTTAGCATCATGGAAGGTTCATACAACGCTTCACAGTTTTGTGCCATTTTCTGAGCAGGGACAACAGAAGTATAAGTGTAGGGTGGTGGGAAATGTTGAAAGGTTGCGGCTGACCTGATTGAGTGACAGAACAGACGGGCAGAGCCAGGGTTCGAGTCCCAGCCTGAGGCCGTTCTCACACAGCCTGGCACACTGGGCTCTGTACTGCACAGAGTACACAGCCAAGGCAACAGGCTAGAGGGGATCTCCATGGACTCACACACATTCAGTCGAAAACGCACAGATCCACCCACATAAACTCATGCAATCTCTGAGAAAGATTCATAAAGACTGCTCACCCAGCATGCATATTTTTATGCACTGTGCACAAGCTTACACGCAAACTGCGCTGTCACACACAGACACACGCACATGCAAAGACAATGTACTGACACAGACGCATGCAAAGAAACATAAATACATGCATTTAAACTCCCCTCCACTTGCATGAGACTAGAATCTCTCTCTCTCTCTCTCTCTCTCTCTCTCTCTCTCTCTCTCTCTCTCACACACACACACACACACACATGAGAATCTGCCCATCCAATGGAGCACAGAGCCCCACTCTGTCCCCTACACTGTGCCTGAGCCCCAGAGGAGCTGTGTTCCCACATTACAGTATGTGGGGCAGTGCTCAGCACCGGGGTGGCCTACTTCAATAGGCCTGTGAGAGTCAGGAGAGAGGGTTCATTGTCTGCCAGGAGACACACACCGGCATTGAGAGGGGCTTAGGCTCACGGGGAGGAGGGGAGCCAACAACAAGCCGTGACCACACTGCCAAACACACCGCGTTGCACTGCCAGAGAAGGACAGGCCTGCCACCATGAGACCAGTCCACAGAGGATGCTCAGAGCCATTCCCAAAGCAAGAGCTGGGAACAGGATGAGAGGAGACAACACAAAAATGCTGAAAAAGACACACCTGAAATCCCCCTACACAGTTTTCCCATGTAATAGGCAACATTACATGATTCTAAGACTTGCTGATTGCGTTCTTGTCCCTGGTACGATGGCAGAATCCTCTGGCTGTATTGGCCCTGGTAGAGGGTGGGTGTTGGCAGGGGTCTGGGCTCAGGGCTCAGTCTGGGGGCAAGGTTTGTTTGTGTTGGATATTAATAGGCAGATGTATTTCTACCTATCAACTGATCCAGCTCACACAGGCGACTGGGTGTGTAGGGCAGCAGTGGCAGAGTCCCCTCTGAGCCCCACATGGAGAGCCCCTCTGTCTACTATTACTATAGGTTAAAGATATGTGTGTTTTATAACACTGTCATAAGAATACTGATTAATCAGCAACTGAAATTCACTGGGAAAAGCTGAGAAAGTCAAATTGGTCATGCAACTCAGCTAGTTTCAGTTTGAGTGCAATGTTGCTGATCTGGAAGCTCTCTGAACACATGCCTGCTGCTCTTTCCTGAGGCCCTGGCTTCCCTGTGTCCTACCAGAGAGAGCTGGAGCGTGGAGCCCCCTGTTGGCTGCATCCCTCAGACAGATGCCCAGGCACAGGCCCTCAGGACAGCCCAGGGCACCCAGCTGCCCATTGACACCTTGCCCTAGGACATCCCTGCTATAGCAGCCGCGCCTGGGACCGCCCTGAGAGATGGGTGACCGCTCACTTCTACTGCTAAAACTCAGAACTACAAAGTCCATTATTAAAAATATATATATTTAGTAAAAATGCATTAACAAAATTGGAATTATGAAGCAGCAGAGCACTGTCTATCATATATTATGAAAGGGATTCTTTTTGGGGGTCCTTTATATATTGTTCATGGAAGTCTCTCCGCCTCTCTCTCTGGGTATAAGAGTTTCAGCAATTAGATTCTATGCTGCCGACAAACTCTTGATTGAACTCTTTCAGCCCCCCCCTCTCTCTCACAGTTTTGAGAGCAGATTGCTGTAGACACCCACACAGTTTTGTTTTTGTCTTAATAAAGCTTCCAATCTGTTTTATCACTGGCAGGAATGACGAGTGAACAGGATTAGTCAGTCGTCTCAACGAGTCATCCTGAGCAGCACACTGGCAGGCAGCTACAGAGAAGGTGTGAAAGAAGTGGCGTTGCCTGATCAGGTGTCCCATAGTGGGATTCTCACAATGTAAGAGGGTAACAGAGGAGAAGGGGGCTCTCACTGCCCCTGCTCCTCCTTACTGCCCCTTACTGCCTCAGCATGTTACCATTCACATGTGTTCCTGGCCGCAATCAGACACTAATAAAATATATTTCAGCGATTGCACAACAGTGTCTTCATACCCACACACTCACTGCCTCGGCCATTACTGGAATCCAAGCTGTTATCGCACCCTGGCTGGCAGTCACAGCCGCTCTGGCACTGCGTACCTGCCGCGCTTCCTGTCCTGCCAGTGTTTCCACTTGGCCCCTGCCAGTGCGTCTCCCGGTTTCCAATGTGCCATGTAAGCACATTCGCAGAGGCCAACATCTGCTTTTAGTTTGGGTGGAGCAGGGAGGGGGCTTCACTACAGGCACAGACATTGGAGCAGGCGACCGTCACTCTGAGAGACAGACACGGACAGGGTGGCAGGGCGTGGGCAGGGCTTGTGTGCAGCTGCTGGTCTGGGATGCGGCCCGTCTGGCCAGGGGCAGTGTGTGTCTGGCAGGAATAGGAGCACCTACTGTGGGATCTTACATCTTATGGAAGTATTATTATTATCTGCATGTGAAAAGGTGTAGAGTACTGATCTTTCTTCTTCGGTTCAGACAATCACTAGTTCTCCCTCAGCTCGTGCATCACACATACTACCTCATGCAAAGTAGGTTGCTTGTGCTTTTGAGGCTGATATAAATAATGGCCGATTCATAACCAAATATGTTGAAACAAATCGCCTATCGCCAATCGAGCACTTGACTGTCAATCAGCAATGGGTTTTACAGATCACATTTTCTGCCTCTGCTAGTGATGGATGATCTCCAGTTGTCAACATTAATGGCGTTATGATGTAAAAACAGCTTAATTAGTCTTGGTGGCTATTTCCATTGTATGATCAGTTATTAAGATCAGTCCACAGTGACTGTTGCGGTGGAATGGATGCGTAGGCCAAACCTCCGGCTTGTTTTGACTTAATGTGATGTTGAAAATGTAAGTAGATTGTGAGATTATATTAATCTATGCACATATTGAGTGAACCTGGAGAAACGCAGATTTGTTGTCGTTATTTTTACGTATCACAGGAGGTGCTGCAATGTTCAAATGCGTGTTCAAAAGAAAGTGGTTAAAATATAAAGATAACGGCATTGTACCCTTAACCTAAATGCTGTACTACTGTGACAGAATCAATGTTGGATGCAATGAAGTGCTCTGGTTTTAGATTAGGATTAACTGATGACAACAATGGCAACGGATTGTAAACGTGGCAACACTAATTCCTCATGTGAAAAGTCACACAGTAAGGGTGTAGTTAGACACTTCCAAAGGAGGCTCGTGTATAATAGGGTGTTTTTCTGTCCCCATGTGGATCCATTCCCTGCCTCCCCCTCTCTTTATTTAAGATCCATTAGAGCAGCGCTGCTATTCCTGGGTGCCCCGGGCTGCGGCTCTGAGAATCCAGGCTGACATGCTGCCAACCAGAGCAGAAATAAATTGTTTGTGCAGCAGCATCCCCACCCACCCCCCACCCCCCACTCTCTCTGTTCTCCAGCCTCCCACACCGGAGACACACGGCTCCACGCTGCCCTCTCTCCCTCCACAAGCCGGTTCCTCCAGCAGGGCAGGACGCCACAGAGAGAGAGAGAGAGAGCAAAGGGCCGACAGGGGTGCAAAAACTATGTCCGTGGTCTGTAATGTAACTCTTTACATAATATACATTTGCATAAGGGCAACTCGCGCCAGTGTGGGATGCATCTAAGTGCCGTCCCCCAACACTGCCTGTGTGTGAAGATCCCAGTGCCCGCCTGTGTGCCTGGAGTGGTCCTTATCTTCAATGATTCATAAAGGAACTCTAAAAGAAACTGAAACTTTCAGTGAACGGGTGGGAGGCACTTCAGTGAAGGTGTGACATAAACAATCTGGCGTGAAAAAACATAACAACACAAAAAAAACCTGCACTGATGATTCAGTTCTTTCCCAAAGCGTGAAATAATATGACTTCAGAAAAGGAACATGAACTCGAGGAACCCCAAATTATTCCAGATTCAAATAATGTGCTGGAGGATGATACGGCATGGGCGTTGGCTTCAGAGCTGCTGAGGATTGAAGATGGGGTTACTGTGCTGGGTTTCAAAGAATGGTATCTTTAGCGAAAAGAAAGATGCAAAAATAATACAATTGCATCAGCGCTGGAAGGGTTTCCTTTCCCAGCATCCTCGTGATCGTGTGCGTGTGTGTGTTGGTTGTGCTGTAAACGCCAGCCCCAGTGTGCAGGGCAGTGCGTGAGATGAGCTGCTCAGACCGTGGAGAGGCTGCGGCTGTTGACTGAGGCCTGCAGTGTGTATTTGTGTGTGTGTATATGTGTGTCTGACTGGTGCTGACCAGAGGTTAACTGCAACTGGATGACACTGCAGGACTGAGCCAATCACAGCCGCTCTTGTTCTCATCACAGAAAGGAACTTCTCTCCACAGATCTGGGAGTCGGAATCAGCGGAATTATCCCTTGTATTATTATTTTTTATTTAAATCGAAATCAGTTTTTCTGACTCCGGTAAACAACGCGTGTGTAGGTGTGAGAGAGCGGTTTTCCACACCATATTTTAACGAAACCATCTTAGCATTCATCGCCAATCACAGTTTGATTATTATGAAGACCTGGAGGCGTGCATGAGCTGCAATCAGTGGCTCTGCAGTCTCTGCCTCTTCGATCGCAGAGCTGTCGGCTCAGTGAGTGGGAGCTCCCCCCCAAAACAGACACAAGAGCCACACACTCACAGGAACACAGGGGCCGTAATCTGTAATCTCTCCGTGTATACCTCTGGTGCCCTATTGGAGCCTATTTGTCAGGGTGCCCATGATGGGAAGGTGTAACATAGCATAAATAAACTCTTCTCAGCCTGGATTAGTGGAAATGACCTGCACTGTGCAGCAGGGTCTGAAGCTCGCAGATCTGCGCCATTCTAGCTACTGCGGTTCCGGTTCAGAGCGCAAATCTGGATCCTGATGCAACGCAACTCAAGAGCTGTCTGTGAGGTGAGAGCACAAGCGCATTAGTGAGTGAAAAACATATGGCCTCCCAATGGCAATCCAATCAGGCTCTCATGCAGTGCTGGAGTGGCACGCTGAAGAGGAGGCATGAATAATGAAGATACATTAGAACATCTATAGAGTTCACTGCAGCCTTCTCCCACTGAGAATTGCCAGCTGGTCTCCACCGGGAGGAAGCAGGATCTGCAGGGAGCCAAGGACTAAGAGCAGATCTCTCTCTCACACACACACACACACACACAAACCATGCTATATTTTAAATTAGCATTTATTCACATACACAGTTCAGCTCTATTGGCAACAGGTGCTCATTTGAGTCACTTTTAATTGCAGTGAGGTTGATCAGGCCTTAATTATATATCGATTGAAAGAACGATAAAGCCACAAGTCCATAAATCACAACAGTTACCCAACATCTCAGAGAAAAGGGCTGTCTACAGATCAGTCATATGGGTGGAAATCGATGCGCGTCTGCTCAGACCTTCCAGTCCACAGCAACCGAAGGGACACAGTCTCCCCCAGACTGGACTGGATGATGTACACGGTGGACCGCAGCTCCTCTCAGGACCCAGATATACCCACCTCGCCACATTGTCACTTAGATCAGCATTGGAGCTGCTGCTGTGAAACAGATCTCACTCTGCTGGGGAGAGGCACACAAATAAAAGCATGCAAACTCTGTGCTTCACACGCACACCGACTGTAATTGCCGAGCGAACGTGGGCGGAAGTGAGGATGGTGGCAACAGAAACAGAAGGAGGGGGTGAGAGAGAGGGAAGTCAGGAGAGCCAGGAGAGATGGAGGGAGTGTGGGGATTTTAGAGGGAGGGCAGCCAGGAGAGGTACCAGATGGGACAGCTGAAACACAGAAGAATCTATACCGAGACCAGACCATGCAGCCCACAGAGATCAGCATCTCCCTCCAAAGCCATGCTAGAGCAACGTCGGAGGGGTTGAAATGTTTGCTGCATATTGCTCGCCTTCAAAGCATGGCTGGCCAGTTTATTCCATACATTAATATGTATAGGCCTTACAGTTCAGCTAAAGCCCACTCCCCTCGGGTTTCCATCTGTGCTGTGCTGGCTGAGCTCACTGGGAAATTACAGGTTTGTTAATTCCCTTCATTAAAATGTAAAAAATTATGCCGTGCCGCCATTGCTTGCTAAGACCCAGCAGTGGGGGAGAGGCCGGAGGGATCGGGTGAGGACAAAGGCAGGGACATAGAGATGGTGGCACTGGAATTGTGAAAGGGAGAGGGAGTGGAATGTAGGAGGGACATGGGGAAGAAAAGAAAGGGGCAGAGAGAGAGAGAGAGAGAGAGAGATGCTGTGAGGAACCTCGTCCCATGTGCCCGGCCGCAGGGCACCGTGATCCGCTGTCCTACATTCTCTCACTGCTCCTCAAATGCTACATTTTTAATTAACCACTCACATCCCCTCCAGCGTGGCGGTGACGGCTTCCTGTCACATTAATAAATAAGACGAGGAAAAATAAACAAAAAAACGGGATGAGATTAGTTTCCTCTTCCAGCAGCAGCAGCAGCAGCTTCGTCCTCCTCCTCCTCCTCCTCCTCCTCCTCAGATCCTTAATTAGCCATTTCCCTGGGACCCGGTCGGGGGGCAGGGGAGGGAAGGGCACTTGTGGGCTGAAGAGATGCAATGCAGTGACCTGGATTCATAGCGTGCCAGGCAGCAGCTCTCCATGCCTGTGTCCACTCTAGCTGGCTGCAGAGCTGTGGGTTGGGGAGCACCTGAATGGTAGAATGTCTGTTTCTCCCTGGCTGCCTTCTTCAGAGACAGACAGAGAAAGATGAAGAAGTAGAGGGAGAGAGAGAGAGCATAGGGGAGAAAGACACAAAGCAATGGAAAGAGAGACCAAGCAGGAGAGACAGAGAGAGAGAAAGACAGAGAGAGAGGGAGGGGACACATGCTTCAGTTACACAATCATAAGCTCATCTGTAATGGCAGATTCAGTGCAGGCTGTGGGGGTGGGGGGCACAGAGCCGTTTAATTATGGAACAACTGAACGTATTCACAGAGCTGAGGTCCTAACATCTCTCATAGGTCTATAGTGACCCACAGGAACATGCTTTCTTGTTCACCAACGCAGGGGCAGAGCCACACAGCTGTAGCAGCCCCCAGCAGCTGGATCAGGGGCAGGGCGTGAGATTACCTGGAATTTCCCCAGTCCCAGCATCTGCAAGACCCGCTCCTCCCCCAACGGACTATCAGGTGATTCAGCTGCAAGGTGTGGGACGGACAGGACTTCAGTCGGCCATATTGAAAACGCCCAAGTGGTAGTTTATATGCAGTAGAGTCTTTCCCACAGTGCCGTAGGACCCTCATTGAGCAGGAGCAGTCAGGACCTTAGTGTGGACCTCACCCGAGAGATGTCACACGGGCAGCTCAGCAGGGCCTGAATAGATGCTGGCATCAGTGGGTCGTCTGGCCGGGACACTAATGAGAGCTGGAGGAAGCCAGGGTGGGTGGGGGGGGAATGGCAATTGCAGGTCAGGTCAGGAAAACTGGTCCCACTGTGACAAACACAGACCCACACACAACTGCGTTTTACCCCACCATAGCCTGCTGGGAAGGATGACGAGACTTGGGCAAAAGCAGCAGGAGGTCGGCTTCTAATTGAGCAGCACAGGCGCACTCTGATGCTGGGACTAGTTTCTCCCGCTGCACCCCTCCCTCCGTCCCTCGGCGCAGTGAGAGTTTAATCACTTCTCACACAGCTGTTGCCAAGACACCTGAAAATAGCCAATTATAATCACCTCTCACTGGCAACCGTGGGCACATGGGGTGCCGTTCGATGCAAGAACACGCACATCGCCAGCCGTCTGTGTAACTAACCGCTCTGCAAGAAACGTTTCATACATATTATATTATTTAGAGTGCATTGGAAAGCGAGCAATGATGGTCTGATGACAAAAAACCTACAGCCATCCAACCTGGTCCACCTCTGGCTTTGCAGCAGAGATGGGGGCTAGACTCTGCCCTCACAGAGTGACTTTGGGTCCTTGGGTAAGCAGGCTGATGAGGTTCAATAGAGCATTAGGACACAATGGAGGAACACGGGCTACAGGACCTCCTGTCATGAGCACCAATTTGATCAGGGCTTAGCGAGAGATTACATGAGGCCAGGCTTATTTATAAATACCCAGTCATCCTGTCCCAGAGAGGTCACACACTGCCCACCTCCGAGACTCGGGACAGCTGCCGTGCGTCAAACATGGTAAAGTCAGGGCGTTTATTAGAAAGAGGAGAGAGGGTGAACGGGCTGCACAGGGGCGAGAAACCACCGAAACCAAGTTTGACAGCTTGTGAAAGTGAGTATATTCTTCCGAAAAAACACCTTGTTCACGAGATATTCTGACTAACTTTACAGGTTCAATATGATGGGACCTCTTCAACACGATAAACAGGCAAATGCACAAAGACACGTCTCACCGGGAAGCAGTTCGTACAAAACACAACTTTATTTGACAGTGTTAAGGTCTCAGTACCAACTTAATTACCAAAAAAAAAAAAGACAAACTCAGAGAAGAGAAAGTGAGCCTAAACAAGTTTATTTAAAAAAAAAAAAAAATACAACCATAAAATAAAATATGAAGCAATAAAAGGAAATGTATTGGGGCAATGAAGTTTGGTTCCCGTCACCTAGGAAGAAACAACCAGGGGGTGGAAGGGTGAGCAGGGGACCCAGCGCTCCGAGTCTGTGTGTAAAATCACCTGAGGAGAAGGAGAGCGCCGCATAGGGGGTGGGGGGGCTCAGCAGGAATGCATCGCGGTCAGACAGACTGTCAGCCCAGCTGCTGCGCCCTGGCATCGACAACAAAGGAGCCAATTGGCGTCAGAGGAGAATAAACCCCTGCTCTCGGACGCGCCAGCCTGATAGGAGGAGGTGGGACGAGGGAGGGGCCGTTTGCTGTACAATATCCACACAAGCCCAGAGAGGTGGGCGGGGGTGAAATATCCCTCACACCAGCACTGGGCTCCATCTCAGTGCCGCGCTCTGGTGCCGATGGGCCTGGGATGGAAAGTGGTTGCGTGGCACTGGAGCTGCCAATGAACCCTGACCCTGCAGGGAGCTGCTCACTGACACTGGCACTGCTGGAAACCTGACGGCTACAGAACCACCGCCAGGAAACTAAAGTCACAGTTTCTAAATAAGAGGTATAAAAGAAAACAAAAAAATTCTGCTAACAGCTCTTGCGGAGATGGGGGAGGGCCAGTGACAGCGGTCAGTGTGGAGAACGGTCGGAGTTGGTGAATAGAGAAGAGGTCTAGGAGCCCTGTCCCCAGTGTGCCTACTATGTCTGGTGACTGTCCTGCACAGCGCTCCTGGAGGAGAGCAGCCAACATCTGCTGGGAGCAAGACTGCAGCACCCCCGCGAGGAAAGCCCCCAGCTCCACAGCAGCAAGCACACAAAGACCTTTAATGCTACACTACAGCAGGCCAGACAGACAGACAGCAGTACTGCATCCCTTACCAAATATCTCCCAAAAGAGTCAAGTCCGTACAGCCAAGCCCCTAAAGGTCCTCTACGGTTTAACTGGATGCGTTACCATAGTATAATTAGGCCTGCAAGAGCCCCCTCCACACCACAGCACAGAGTGCACAGACAGGCCATCAGCACCAGAGGGCACCAGCACTGAGTCCCAGGGGACAGGGGTCAGAGGTAGATAGTCAGTAAGGAAAGACTGGAGTCTGATCTGCCAAAGAGAGGGGCTGAGGGGAGGAATGGGAGGGGGCCAGGGTCAAAGGTGAACAAGCACCTTGATAGGATAAGCCTGGAGAGACAGTTTAGCCCCCACCAGTAACAGACAGCAGTCTTGGAGGCACCCCCACCCAGCATCGTCCTCCGTCTCCCTCGGCACGCTCCTCACCTGAGCACAGAAGCACGGCGATGGCCTTGTGTGGGTTTGTGAATGTTTCATGACCAGCTGGCAGGGAGGCAGAATCCAAAACAGTGCCACAAAAAGAGGAAAGGACAGGGTTAGTGAGGCAGAGAGTGAGAGCAAGTGAAAGAGAGAGACGGAGAGATGAGGACAGGGAAGGTGGCAGTGTCTGGGCACAGTGACCCATACCAGCTCCCTCTCCACTCTATATATAGAGATGATTTTCATTCTAAATACACAAATGCCAATGCATCCTGTAGCTGGAGGGGAAAACCACAAAATGCAATAGCACAGCACACAGCCCCTCAAGGACACACAGCCCTGCCAGCCACCCCTCACCTTCCTAAACCGCTTTCTATTTGGTGGTGATGGGGCAACCAACACAAGTAAAATAAAAAACATTAAAAAAAAAAAAAAAAAAAAACACACGAGAGTCTGTCAGTGTCTTCCTGTCCTGTCTGTCTGTCACTCCAGTCTGTCCGTGCGTGTGTGAGCAGGGAGAGCGTGCGGAGAGGAGCGCCTGGGGGAGGCTGTGTCCGGGGGGCAGACTGCACTCACACTGAGGGCCGACGGGTGGGAGGCAGGGAGAGGAGGGGGGGGGGCGGGCGGGGTATGTTTGGTTTGGTGTGTCGGGAGGTCCTGGGTCCCAGAGTGGGTGGGTGCTCTAGTTTTCAGTCACGCGGGAGGGAGCGGTGACTGGAGGTCCAACCGGCGCCGGCGCTATCCCATCAGGCTGTGCAGGCGGAGGGGTGGGGTCTGAAGGGGAGCAGAAAGAGGTCAGTGTGTGTGCTGCCACAGTGAGGCCAGGCGGTGGTACTGCAATACTCCCACACACCAGGCTAAACATTCTCCATCGCTGCCGGGAAAAAAAAAACACACCATGGGATCAAAAGGAAGCATTTAAAGTATCTATAGGGAGAGTAAAGTCAGCATCCTGAAAGATTAATGAGAATTCTCAATTGCTCTGTAGAGCTGACGGAGATGGTGAATGTTTTTTTAATACGCTCCGGACGAGTTGACGTTAACCCGATTCCGTGAGCGATGCGATGAGAAGGGGAGCCGGGGACTCATGGGGAAAGGGGCGACGGGAGGACTCACACATGCCGTTGGGAGCTCCAGGGTGTCGGGGGCCCATCATGGCGGGCATGTTGGGCTGGGGAGGCCCGCCAGGAGGAGCGGAGGTGGGCAGGACACGCCCCGCCATTGGTTGATTGGCTCCACCCATTGGCCCTGCACAGAGGGGGGACAACAGGTTTAAAATGCAGACAGCAGAGAGCACCTTGGAGGAGAACACAAATCACACAGAGTACAGTGCCTTGGTTTTAGGCATTTATAAAGTGATCAGTACTGCCGTGTATAACACTCTAAAGTAGGGTCGATCACACACACACACACACTTCTTTAACACCTCATGCTTCACCCTGGGCGGTGCTGCCTCCCTTCAGTAAACAGGGCTGCGTTTCACTCTTGCTGAATGGAAACTTCCTTATAAGGGCAGGAGAAGCATTAGAAGGAGTAGCAACACCACTGTTAACTCGTCTCTCTCTCCCCAACACGCTCTCGCTCTAATCCCGTCTTCACAGCTCTGAATTATACAGCAGGTCCTGGGGGCTCCCGAGCTATACATTATACAGCAGCCACTCATCTGTACAGCTCGCCTCCCCACAGGGCCGGGCCCCCACAGTCTGTCAGGGGGAGAGCTGCCATGCCGGCTCGCACACCTGTATATCACACAATAAGCTGTGGCTGCCCTGCACAGAAATACACGTCTGACAAGCCCTTTCTCACTGTCCTGACAGAGAGGAGGCAGAGTGTTGATTGTCATGAGAAGTACCTAGAGGAGCAAGGGCAGCCCAGCAGGTCAGAGGCAACCACCCAGGGAGCCCCCAGGAGCGCAGAAGGCCAAGCACACAGCGTGGGATTGGCAGTCTCAGAGCTTCAGGGTCAGGGGCACTCAAATGTAGACGTGTCCAGAATATGGCAGGGATCTCTGTTCATTCTTATTTTCTACCTCTCCTGCTACCACCACCACCACCACCACAGTCTGGAACTGCGCACTTTTTCTCTCCCTCTCCCCCCCCTCATCCTCTTCACGTCAACATCGAAGCGCACCCACACAATCCCACGCACTCTCAACAAGCTGATGGACTTGCAGACACTTTACATCTTCCATCTGGCTGCAAGAGAAGCAGGAAAACCGACTCCCACGGAAACAGCAGCCTGGCCTAGGGTCGAAGAGAGGGAGTGTGTGTGTGTGTGTGTGTGTCTTGATGGAGACTCACAGTGACAGCCAGTACAGGAGAGGAGCAGCGTGCACATGAGCAAACACACTGACTCCACTGTGGGGCTCACTGCGCTGCGGGGGCGGGGAGACGCTCACCTGTGGGCTGGGGGTGATGGCCGGCCATGGGGTGGTGCATGGGCGGGAAGGTGGGGGCGCCGGTGTGGCCCAGCATGCCCTGGGGGGGCCCGTGGTGACCCCCGGGGGCCTGTGCAGCTGCCTGCTGCTGCTGCTGCTGCTGCTGCTGCTGCTCCATCTGCTGCCTCGCCTTCATTTCCGCATACTTGAGCTGCTCCATGTGGAACGCCTGGCGCTCCGTCAGCAGCTGCTGCCGCTGCTGCTCCAGCTGGAGGGAGAGGAGAGGAGAGCGTCAGGGAGAGAGAGGCAGAGTGAGAACATGGGGAAAATGGGACAAGAGATGGGGCATTTTGAGAAGAAAAGCTGAAAGGAGGATTAGAGCAGTAGAGCAAACAGGAGGGGCCAGGGCACAGCAGACAGGGGCTGCATAATTGATCTTGTGGGAGTCGGAGGGGGTCTAGCACTCGGCTGCAAACGGCATTGATTGGGACACCTTGGGGGGGCAGGGCAGATCTCGCACTGGAAAAGAGAAGAGGCAGTTTGTGCATTTTAAATCTGTAAGAACTCGGTGTCAGATCTCCGTGCACCTGCCTTCCACAACCCCAAGAGCCCTCGCAGCAGCAGGTTTCCAGAAAGATGTTTAAATATAAGAACAGAGCTCAGACCTGCTGTGAACGGTGCGACAGTACTGTAGTATTCCTGCGTTAAGTGCCAGAGAGCATTAGAATCGCTACATGTGCCAGAGGGTGCCATCTGGAGGCCTGTGCTGTCAGCAGCACTCTGGCCCGACAGCGCAGCCTGCACTGGCTCAGCACAGGGGGAGACGGGGAAAATGGCCGCAGTCCGCTAGGGATCGAGAATTGCTTTGCAAGTTCATTATGAGGAACACGCCGGCCGCTTGCCAGCCTGTCCCTCCCCTGGTCTGCCAGCCAGTCAGCTGCCAGGGTGAAAGAAGGCTGCGCGAAACTGCCATCAAGAAAGCACAGTCCCTGGTAATTGGAGTGCAAGATCTCCGTTGGGTTATATAAAAAACGATTGTTCATGCACTATTTACAGTTGATCTGCTGGTGTTCTGTGTCTATATTTGGCACAGCTCTAATGCTTTCCTCAGTGTCCACTGGACCAGGCTGAATGTGGGGGGTGCACCCTCACACAGAGACCCCCTTGTCACTGAGATTGAATGGCCAGGGGTGAGAGACCAACAGTGGAGCTGCCCTGCAGAGAGAGAGATGGCAGGATCGCCTTTTCCGCCCTAGTCTTGACTTCAGCTCACGGTCCTCTGTGTGCCCAGCAGCGCCAGGCCCCCGACTCCATCCCCTCTGCCTCCCCCCTTTCCTCCACTCCACTAACCGCTTCCTTCTCCCGGTCCATGATCGTCTCCAGCTCCTCAAAGTGCCTCAGCTTGATCTCCAGCTTCTTCATCTGCGTCTCCACCAGCAGAGCCACCAGAGACTTGATCTTTCTCTCCTCCACTGCGGCCAGGTGCTGAAACAGACACAGACAGACGCAGCCAGATTAGTAATGGTAAAATACATTTGAATATTCCACTGCTACCACCATTACTCCATATTTGGCTTCTATTACGCATATAATAAGCAATCTCTAAATAAGTCTTGTGGAGTAAACATGATCAAGACAGACCTGTGAGATTTCCCCTTACTGATTTTAACTTTCATACAGAGAATGAAGGGAGAAAATGCTGGATTTAGATTTGTTGGGGATTGAATAATTCATTAACTCATAGATAAGAGATATTGAAGAGATTTGCCCCCCTGAAAAACAACATCTTTGAAGGCATGTGCATCTGTCCTTGAAGTGCCAGTCCGTGTGAGAGGGGTGTCAGGTCGAGGACCTGGCGGAGTTATTCACCTTGGCTTTAGTGGCAGCGGAGGCCAGGGCAGCGGCCGCAGCTGTGGCAATGTTCCCCTCGCCCACCTCAGGTTCCAGCTTCTTCCTGCTCTCCTCACCCTCGCCCTCCTTTCCACTGTCAGCACCATCCTGGCTCTCCTCCTTTTCCTTGTCTGCAAGACAGAAACCGATAATGAGTACCGAGCCCTAAGACAGTCTGTAAGCCCTACCCCACACTTTCAACCGTGCAGCCTTTTCTCCCTCTCTCCCCAAGTGTCTCGGAGACAGTAGAGATATGGTTTGTGTTTAATGCGGACAGCTACCTGGCTTGCTCTCCTCAGCTCCCTCATTCTCAGCCTCCTCCCTCTCAGAATCCACGACCTCGGTTTTTGGCCTCTCTCTCTCCGGTGGCCTTTCGGCAGCCTCGCTGGGCTTCTCGGGCTCCTCTTTGCTCTCCACCTGTGAGGGGGAGAGGAACAGCACAGGCAGGTCAAGCAGAGTGGATTTGGGTTCTCAACTATAAGTTACATTTGATTGAGGATCCACAAGTCAGGGAGCAGAATCAATACAGAAAGCTCAACAAAAAAGCCAAGCCCAGACGGAGCCAGGGCTGGTCTCTTAGACAAGACATCAGTGACAAGCAGATGATGGCCCTGCACTGCCCTCACCTTCTCGGGTTGCGGAGACTCCGACTCAGTCTCCATCTTCTCTGGCTCTGGGGCTTCTGGAGAGAGAGAGACAACGAGAAAGATTACAAAGGGAGTTAATGTTACAGATCCTCTGGACCTCACGTTCAGTCAGTGCCATGCATCACCATGTCTGAACCTGTAGTTAGTGGATCCCCAGACACTATAGATACAACCTTTAACTGAAGGTCCTATGAGGAGTATTTTTATTCCATAACCAGTGACAATGGTTCCGCTGGAGGGCCAGTATTACACACATGAAGCTCTCGCAATGAAGTTCGTGGTCATTGACTACTGGGCTTTATCTCAGAAAGTGCAAAATACATTACAGTGAAAGAATATTTGATATAGCGCCTTTCACAAATATCACAAAGCACTTCCCAGAATAGCAAACCGATAAAATAATAAAACAAGACTCTTTTTCGCTGCTCGTTAAAATCTAAAAGTGAGCCCCCCTCAGAAGATGTTTAATAGAGAGAACTCTGATGGGGAGATGGTCAGGAATCTGAAGCGTTTTTGTTTTAATGCAGACCGATGTCTTTGAAAAAGACTAATTGGTAAGAATGCGCTACAGAGATGTTATATAAGCTACCTAATGTGTGATGCATGACTGGCTTGTAAATGGCACTTGATGGGTTGGGCTGTTTATAGAAGCAGGTTGACAATGACATGTTTTGTTCTGTACCCTGATGAGAAGTGCACGGTGCATTGGACCATGTGTGCAAAACTCCAACAGAAAGGGTACTTCATCAGAGTAGTTAATCTCCAATTCACGACTGATGCATTTTGTCATTTTGCGGTTCGGAGCAAAATCCTCCCTAAGGTCTACAGAATGGCCCAGGAACATTGACGGCCTATCGGACCATAAGAGGATACCTGTTGCAAATGAAGGCCTGGCCACCCACTCACAATGGTTCATCAATGAAGGTCAACCTTGTGTTTTCATTTGCAGCATCCCCTTAAACCCTTAAAAATCTGCTCCGGTTCTGTCTTTAGTGGAACAAACCACCAACCTGCCCACCTCCCCTCCCCACCGACTCTGTGTGTCACAGCCCGGCGCTGCGCTGCCTATAATTAACCACTGACAGGGCTCAGGGAAAAACAAGGAAACAGCCATCCATTATTGAGGAGGAAAACAACATTTAGCAATTGTCTGAATGAATGATTCAAAGCTTGCTTTCGAGCTGCAGTTTATCACGGGAGATAAACTCCCTGGGAATGGCCACAGCCTCCGCCTGAAATATTCAGCTGTTCTGAAGGCAGACGCTCCAGAACACAAACCGTGGGACGACAACTTGGTGCTGCAGGAGACTGTCACGATCACTAACGAGGAACAAGCGAGAGCGCCAGATCGCTTCTGAAAGTGCACATCTCCCTGGTTAGAAGACATCTGAAAGATGGCACACGACGCTGGTCTCTACAGCATCATAAAATACACTGATGCCTTAGAGCAGAGGGCTGGTTTGGTTCTGGAGAGCTCAAGGTGTTCTGGTTTTCATTCCTGTGGAGATTATGGGTTGTGGGGAGACTGGACCGTGGGGAGTTTAAGATGGAGGTTTGCCCTGTACACCCTAGAGGAGCCGATCTCAGGCCAGGCACCACCAAGATCTGCACATTGACCCAGATTCCCTTCCCTCCCCAACTGCAGACCCATCTGCCGCAACATCCCTAATCCGCTGCCTGTGTCACGGCAGCCTGATCCACATCACCGAGATGCCCCCCACGGGCGCCGAGACGTCGCCTGCACACTGCACCCACCACACCGCCCCCTGCCGCCCAGAATCGGCTATGGCACTCTGACTCGCTTACAGTCACGGCCCAGGCCTGCGGAGTCTGCAGCCGTGGGTGAAGCAGAGTTGGCGGTCGGTCTTGTCTGATGCCGTGTGGTTATCCATACGTTGGAGTGTGTGTGCAAATGTACAGAGGCAGGTTATGGATAGAGAGAGAGAGACAGAGAGAGCAGCAGCCTGTGTCACAGAGGCAGAGGTGGGGGAGGGTGGTATGCAAGCATGAATAAAGGGTACTGACCTGCAAACTTGCATTTAACATCCTGTAACACTGCTTCCTCTATCTCATCACCCCGACTGCTGTCACACTGCTGCCCCCTGCTGCCATCACACGGCTTACACCGAACCACTGGCATAGCACAGAGTGCAGGTGTAGTGTGGTTGTCTGTACACGCATGTGAGGTGTCGGAGAAGCATATGTACATGTAAGTAAGAGTATGAGAAAGGTGGAGCGTGATCGTGTGTATGCATGAAGTGGGTGCAATGAGAGCAGTACCCGTCTTTTCCGGCTCGTCGGGCGCAGTGCCTGCAATGCCGCTGCTCTCCAGGCCGTAGGCGGGGTCCAGACGCCCTGTGTTACGGGCTGCCTCCTGCACCTTCTTCACATGGGCCTCCACCAGCTCCGCCGGCACCTCCTCCCGCACCCGAGAGAACTCCTCTGTGGACGGGCAGAGAGAGAGAGAGAGAGAGAGAGGTGAGCGCAGGGACACCATGAGAGAGACACAGGGAGCCCTGCATGTTCAGAGCAATGCAGGCGGGCAGAGCTGGGTCTTACAGATGCTCAGGCACACAAAGACATACAGTCAGAAGCCTAGGCTTTACTGAGACAAAGACACAGAGAGAGAGACAGACGGGCCTCGGAGACAGACGGATGGGCTTTCAAAACAAAGACAGACAGGCCTTACCCAGGGCTGCCTTGGCGGCCGCTGCAGCAACGCGGGGGTCGACCACCGAGGCGAGGAAGGCCACGGTGCTCATGACGGGATTCCCCGACTGGCTGAAGGGCACGGGCTGGTAGGCCAGCGGGCCCAGAGAGGCGTCAGAGTTCTCCAGGTACGGGTCCTCAATCGGCAGCCGCAGGAAGTGCAGGATACACTCGTCCTGCGTGCGGCTGCCCACGTGCTCGGACACCTTGTTCCAGTCGTCCTTGTACATCTCCAGAGCCTGGGGGAGGGGGAGAGGGGCGTGACTCAACCTTGTTTACATCTTAACACATCACAGGCTGCATTGACATCAGTGCACGGGCTGTTGGCGACGCCCATTGTTTGCAGGCAAGGGTCCATGTCCGTGTCTCACCTCCAGCAACAGCAGGGTCTCCTGTTCAGTCCATTCCCTGCCGGCACTGGCTCCTTTACTCTGCAGACACAAACACACACAGTCACCTCACTGTACACAATCTGTAAACTTCTCAAAGCACAGTTATGCAGAAATAAACCCTTTTCTGCACAGCGGCTGGCCTCACCTTGGGGTTCTTCTTGGAGTAGATGTCTGTGCGCAGGCCGAAGTTCTGCAGGTCAGACGGCTTGTCTTTGCCCTTCTCGGGGAAGTTCAGCATCTGCTGCGAGGCTGGGACCTGAGGACAGCAGAGGAGAGACACTATAGTAACTAAAACATTTGTGCAATTCTTATAGGTCTTATAAAAGCAGATGTATCCCCCCAGCAACCCAGCATGTAGAGCTCTATAACAATGGTCATTTTTGCCACGCGGGGCCACAGTGCTGGGGTAGGAGGGGACAGTTCTGTACCTGAGGGGGACGGTGGTGCAGGGGTACCAGTCCAGAGGGGGTGTCTGCCAACACGTTGAAGTGAGGGGTGGGTGGAGGGCCCATGGGCAGCGGGCGGCTCTCTGCATCCACCTGGTAATTAATCAGCCCCCACTGCTCCAGAAACGCATGGACCCTGAGAGAGACAGTGTAAGGTCAGCATCGCTAGACCCCGACGCAGAGAGAAACGGCAACTGGCACACCAGACTGGAGACACTCCCTCACCTCATCACCGCGCAGACGTCTCCGGTCAGGTTCCTGCGGCAGGACGTGGAGGTCAGGTACTCTTGCGGGTTCAGCCGGTACGTGTCGATCATGAAGTTGCGGTACGCCAGGTATCTGAGGGAGAGGGGGGTTTTAGGAGTACGCAAGATTGAGAGGGTGCCGACAGGAACGTGATAAAAGTATGCGAACAAAGAATGAGAGGGTCTCCCGTCTACAAAGCGGACATCACTGCTAGAGCCCTGACTTGGTCTCTTACCTACTTCATTATTCATCACATGACAGGCAATACCCCCTGTACCAACTTCCGCCCATCTGTAGACGATGCCCCCCAACTTTGACCCCTCTCCACTAAATAGTACTCACATCTCCGGAGACTTGGACTTGTTCTTGCCGTTGAAGAACTCGGGCAGGGCGCGCCTCTCGATCTCATGGATACTGAAACCCACCGAGGGAGGGGGGGGAAGGAGAGAGATTGTGTAAGAGGAGGATAAAAAAAAATCCTGAACTGTGCAAAATTGTGTGATTTTCTGATTTACATTGATACTAATGATCTACTTTTGCAATGTATAAGTGATTCCTTTATTAAACACACACATATAATTAAATATCTAGATCCTTCCTTGTGTATTGATTTTATGCCACGTTCAGTGTCACTTCATGCTAAGGTTTACTGCTTTCCTTCTGAAATACATTTCTGATATACAAAAGAGCATAAAAAATGAGTAATCGGGCATCTTATTAGTTTACCACTTTTCCATCTTTTCCCGGAAGAAGCCTTACAATTACATTTGCCTGCCCTTACCACAGAGGCTCAGTTTGTTCCTGAACTTACGGGGAAGTAAAAAATGGGTATGGAAATAAAATAAGCAGTATGCAAATATTTAGACCCGATACGCATCATAATCACAGGATAAGGCTGTCAGAGGCCGGGAATAGGGGATGCAGTTCATAGGAGTAGGGATGGAGAACAACAGCTCCACTGATAGCAGGAGACGCCCACACCGCTCAGAGCACGAAGGACAGGGAGGAGATTACAGCCCGACGCTCCCGGCAGACAAACACAGCCAACGATCCCCCCCACTCCTCACCAGTTGTAGTCGAACCAGGAGGCGTAGCTGGGGATGATGATGTGGTGGGTCTGCTCAGTCACATTGTCCTCGCTGGAGTCGATCAACCGGTTGACCTCCGCTTTGCTCGGCTCTTCTTCCTCCTTCTCAGAACAACGAAAACACGATCTTCAGTGTGAACCGCACGCGCACACACACACACACACACACACACACACACACACACACACACACAGTCATTAGGGGATTCAGCAGGCCTCCGATAAAATCAATTGATAGGATTGAAATCTGTCAAAAAATGTATCCGTTCTATTTTTCAACACAATGTACCCTTGAAGATGATCGTTAACAGAGACTTGAAAGTATTGTCCCCTGTGGAGAAGTCTTGTTTGCCTGGTCTGGAATGAGGTGTACGAGCACCTGGCAATGAACCCAGACTGTGCCATGCCGAAGGCCTGCCTACCCTGCCCGCGTCAGCTCTCAGGTCAACGCACGAACATTACCTTGCCTCCAGTCACCATGGGCTCATCCTCCTGTTCATCTGAAACAAGATATTAAAGGAAATGAAACGACTCCCTCTCTCTCTTCTGCTTTCCAAGGCAACATGCTTCTACAGTTGTTGTCTTCAAAGGTACCATTGCAGAGATGCCAACTGTTCACACAGACACCACATACTCACAACCTGTACCCAAGATTGAGCACTGCACAGAGCTTTTGCATTTCAGGAAGAAAAAAAACAGATTCTCTGACTAACAGCAACAACACAAATAAGAGCATTACAAACAAGATACTCCTGTAGTTCATTTCCTGAGTGTCAGACAGTAGGAAATAGTAAACAAAGACACGTGAACATGCCACCTCTCGGGCCTGGCACTCACCCAGGTCAGCCACTGTCCCGCCCTTCACTGGGGTGTTCTCACTGTCCTTCTTAGGGTTCACTGGAGAGGAAGGGAGCGAGAGACAGCTTTACTGCCACTGCAGCATATTAAGATTCCCATGTACTGAGAAACTGAGGAGCCAAGTAGAGCACCACAATTCAGGAGCAAAACCCTAACGGAAAAGCAGCTGTAATAGAGAAGGTCACACTGCCCTCTGCTGGGAGCTCAGAGTCACAGTAGGAGTGTCAGAAAGGGTGGTCAGAGAGTACGAGACTGACCATTCTTGGGCAGAGTGACCTCCTCCATGTTGGGCACAGGTGTGGGGTCTTCCATATCCTTGGTTAGGTCCTCCTCCGGCTCCTCCTCCTCACGGTGGCCACGCCGCTTCCAGTACGGCCCAGGGTGCCTGGCAGAGGGAGAGGAGCTCAGTAAGACGCATGCAGACACAATCCTTCTGTCACAAACACGCCAACAGGACATTTAGGCTGCCCCGAGGGACTAACAGACTAGCCTTTCCGCACTGTGTAGCTGTAGAGCCGGTCCGTGCCAGGCCGAGTACCTACCCCTTCTTGCCTCCCTTTTTGCGGGACTCGACGGGGGTGGGGGGGGGCGAGGGCGAGCGCCGCCGCTTCTTCCCGCTGGCGGCCGCCTTCCTGTCCTTCCGGTCCGGCGTGCGGGACGACTGCGGGGGAGAGAGAGACGGGAGTGAGAGGGACGGGAGAGAGAGAGGCACAGATGGGGCACGCGGTGTAGCGTCAAGCTCATGCTGCCTGCATGCAAAATCCACAGCAGACAACACACAAGCAGAGCCACAAAACCCCGGCGCCCTCAGCAGCTGGACTCGAACACTACAGCTGACCTGGACCAATCACATCTCTCTCTCAGAACATCTATTCCAATGAAAGAAAACTAGACCCAAAACTATGAGACATGGAGCCTAGGAAGCTGATTGGCCAAATTGGTTAAGATTGACATGAACCACTATACCTAAAAACTATTATAGATTAGAGCTCTCCACAAACTACCTTCTTAAAAGGCCAGGTTTCACAGTGCATGCATTCCTTTGCAGCCTCCTTATATGCAAATTGTTCCTCCCAACACAGCTAAGGTGCTCTCCTTCTCTCTCATAGCCGCCCAACGCTGCCCAAGCCTGCACAGCCCCAAGCCCCCTGCCAACGCTCACAGCGGGGGGGGGGCCTACCTCCTCGTCGCGCGTGAAGATGCGCTGGCGAAAACTCACAGACTTCTTGTTCTCTTCAACTTCGTAGTCTTCCTCGTTCATCCACTCGTTGAACGCATCCGTGTCCAGGACCCACTTGGCATGGACCTGCAGGACAGAGACCGTCAGGACCATTCCAACAGGAGTTCGATACATTTTGGTGATGCAGTGCACACACAGATGTAATCCCGGACCGCACTTCATCAAGTGTTAGTACCTAATGGGCTTTTACATATGAACAACATAGCACAGGAAAGTCATGACAAGACGGGAGGGCAGATCTCACCTTCCAGGGCTTCTCCAGGTTGGGCGGCTCCTCCACCTCCCCCTCCACGTCGCTGGCCGAGACCCAGGTGTCGTAGCTGCAGGGCAGACAGACAGAGACAGGCGTTCGCACAGGTTCACACAGGTTCAGACAGGTTCACACTGCCCTGATTGGGTCTGAGCTTCAGCTCAAACCAGCAGCCAGAGTGGAAGAGCAGCCCAGATGACAGAAGGGGATCTGAGCTTCCAGCGAGTCTCATAACAAAGATTTATTCTCAAAGCTCGGATTTAAATCAGAATCGACACACACAAAATGTAAACTGTGGACTTCACTACATACCCAGTAAGGGTAGCATTTCTGGTGTTAATTTTTGTGTGTCACCTGTCAGGGTGCAAGGCATTGGGTGTTGGAGTCTCATTTGTCAGTGTGTGTGTGTGTGTGTGTCTTACCTATCGGGGAACATGCCCCAGTGCACCAACACCTGCTTGTCTTTACGCATCACAGGACGCAGCCACTCATCTGCAAAACAGAACACACGGAATTAAACCAGCTGTTTCCACCTACCTCAAGCAAGAGTCACTGTTCACGTGAATGTGTCCTGCATAGCCGTTTAATTGAATTCCCTCCCCTCCCCGGAGTAATCCTACCCCCTTCCTGCCGTGTGAACCCCGACTGACCTTCCTCCTGCGGGGACAGGGCGGGGTAGATGTGGTGTGTGGCCTTGGACTTGTCCTCGGTGATGGAGCCCTGCAACACGGACGTACAGACATGCTTAGACGTTGCCGCTCCCCTACTAATGGGTGTGAGCAGACAAAGGAACAAAACAAGAGATGAAGAGGGCCAAATAAGAGAAACAGAACAGAAAAAGAATACCTGGTGCCTCTTGATGATGTCCTTGAGCTTGTTGGCTGGTTTCTGCTCAATGTCCGGGACCAGGTACACAACTGGTCTGTTCAGGCAGTTGTTCTGAAAGCACAGCAGCTCAAATTGAGGACCTCAGACTCCAGCTCAAGGCTCTAAAGTTGAGTCAAACCCCCCGAGTAACATGCAACCCTGACAGACTCAGTTCTATTTGGCAAATGTTTCTGCGGCAGGAACTTTTTTTTTTTTCTCTCCCTTTTTACGCAGTTTGTAACCTTCATCCTCACTAGAGGCAGGCTTGGAATTAATGCACCAGCTCTGTCAGCCAGTGACTGAGGGAAGACTGTTGAATTTAATAATGGGGGCAGCATGCCTCGGCAGACCTCCTGCTGGCTCAGCTAAACCCAGCAGCTCCCTGTCAGCCTGCAGTCTGCCGCAGGCCGCTGTGTGCCCTGACAGTGCTCCTCCTGTCCCTCAGCGTCTGCGGCCGTGTGTGAGCGAGAGTCATTCCTATCACTGCGGCTGCATCACCACAGCACAGCTTTTGTATTGCAAAGAGTCAATAGTACAGAACTTCCTGTTTAGAAGTGTTTTAATAAAAAACTAGCATTGAATATAAACTCCTTTTGCAATTAAAACAGAATTGATTGGTTGTAACCACTAGGGTATTTATACAGGTAGTTTTTTTTTTTTTTCCCTATGAGGAACAATACAGTTGGAAAGTATCAACCTCAGTATATGGTCCCACACAAAGGTCAGGCCATACCTGCACCAGGGTCTTCTCCACAGTCATGAACATCTCCACATTCCTGTCCATCCGCGATGGGTTCTGCAGGTCAAAGCGGCGCCTGCAGGACGAGCATGACAGGGGCGCTTCAAACATTTCCGCAAAGACGGTTCTTCAACCCCAGCACTGCACAACTCCAAGATATCCAAAGGATTCTGCCCCCACATCACTCAGCCCTCACTGTTCCCAACCCATGCAATCTCACATCCCCCAATCCACGTCAATCTCCAAGTTCCTCCATTCGCTTCTTTCTCTAACCCACACAACCACCCCACACATCCATACGAGCTGCACTCACCATCCCTGCTCACTCTTGAACTTGTAAGCTGAACCCAGGATGTGGCACAGTGCACCGCCTGGCTTGAAGTCCAGGAAGCACTTTGCCTAGGGGGTGAAAATAAACACGTGTCAGATCATGAAGGATGTGAGAAAGGCCCTGCACTGGAGGACTGCTTAGTGAATAAGAGAGTGAATAAACATATAGCCAGCTTATGGAGAAAGAGAAAACTCCAATTCTGCTTACCTTTTAGTGACTTTCAAGTGCTTTGAGCCTAGAGCGAAATTAAGGCAGTTAAGAGAGAGAGAGAGAATGAAATAGAGTGGTACTCACTGGCAGTTTGGTGAGTGCAGGGTTGTTGACTCTCCTCCCGAAGGCATCCTCCTGGAACTGCTGCAGCTGCACCACCAGCCCGGCCAGGGACTTGTTGGAAGGGGAGTCAGTCTGAACATACTGCAGCAAACACAGGGAGGGACACAGCACTGAGATACTGGACGTAATGCATGAAATAAACCGACATGCTAAAAATAAACTGAGATGCAAACACGCTAAGAGACAGAAGCACAGAATTCAGACAATGGGAAAACTACAGCAGACATGGGCGATAGACAATGATGAGACGGCACTGAACACATGTGCACAATACAGCAGAAACCCCTGCAGCACTGAGGCTTACTGCAGGACACACAGGGGAGCAAGAACTAAAACACTTCAGAGATAGCAGCAGCACCGCAAAACTCCCTCACAACGCACATGAGACGAAAAACACAGCTCACACAACCAGACCAACAGAAACACCAACGGATTCAACCGAGCAAATACAAACACCAGGCTAATGTATTTTAAAGCAGGTCTTATTAAATCTCAGAGCATTATATTAGAGGAAACAACCCTCCTGTTTAAAATCAGCACTGCTTAAACAAGGAGAGCATTGTCCTACTCATAAATGAACAGAAATGACCCAATACACAACAACACAACACTGAATTCGCACAGGCCTGCGATTGGGGCACATTTTGCAAACATGCAAAACTCTGCAAATCATACAACACGCAAACCCAGACAGACCACCACCATCAAGCACAACAGCTGGAAATGACAGTACAGTACACAGACAGCCACACATCAGGCAGGGAAACTGCAGGCCAGGCAATCACAGACATGACAGCATTCCCGACCAGCCAAGGTCTTGCAAAATCTCGTAGAAGCTAATACTAGGTGCTGGGTGTGTCATGCTTCCTACTGTGTTTACAGCAGTTCATATATTGCGGGATTGTTGCTATTCTACGTTTACCGCTAAGATGCATGCAAGTCAATAACACAGACATCGCCACAGTGCCTAGAGCTGGAAGCCACTCCCTTATTGTGACAACATCGCGTCTGACCTTTCCCTTTTCTTCTCCCGCCCCCTTCGAAAGCATGAACATTAACTTAATAGAAAAATTAGCTGATCATCTGTACAAACCACAATCCCCGGATACTTGATCACCACTCTCTCCTCATGCACCCTGAGCTTTGCTGCTATAACACCCCGCAGAGCCGTGCAGACTCGATCGCTAAAGCAAACCCGGGTTTCCCTTTGTGAGAGCGCAGCTGTCGGAGGGACTGGTCTCAAGTCTTTGTTTAAGCGCCTGTGTTGTGTGGCTGAAAAACAGCCCAGTCCCGTGTTTGGGACAGATCAAACCCTGCCCGAGTGTCCCATCCCGGCCCGTCCGAGACCCCCTCACCCACGCAGGGTCTGCCGGAACCCCGATCTCCTCATTTGAAGGGTTTATCCATTGCAAACAGCCCCGTCACATGGTGGCCTACATTGTTGTATAACGAAGTACAAGGACTTCCAGTAATCAAGTTCACATTGGTCTCTTTAGGGGCTTCATACTTCTCATAACTAAGCTGTATGTATGCATGGTCGCTGTGGTTGTTGTTTTGGAACAGAGATAGAACCTTTAGAATAAACAATGGAACTCCCCGTTCCACAGGCTCGGCACAACAACACAACACTGCCCGCTTCCGCACACACTCATCGGCCGCTCGCTCCTAGTGATGTCCCACCAAATTACACACATCGCTCCCGATTTAAACACAGTCATGTTTATTCCACATTCCCAACACCCCCCCCCCTCAACCCCCGCCGGAGCTGTCTTCCTCCTCCCCCTCCAAGCACTACCAAAACAATCGACCCGCTGTCCGCATCCATAAGCATGGGGATATTTAACTGATATCAACAAAAAACCAGGCCGATCTCCCGGAAAACGATTCTCACTGCAGTAACAGCGCCGCTGATCTCTCCCGGGCCCCGGGCTCCCGTCTCCCGGCCGAGGGGGGCGAGCGGCGCTGAATCAATGGAGGAGCAGCGCGTACCTTCTTGTAGTGTTTCATGATCCAGAGCCGAATCGGTTCAAGTTGGGTCACGGTTTCCGAGCTCTCCCAGAACTTGGCGGAGGGCCCCCCGTCTTTCTTCCTGCCCACGGAGAGGGCCGAGGCGCCGCCGCCCGTCTGCCCGGTTGCCGGGCCCCCAGAGCCCGCTCCCCCCGCTGCAGTCGCCGTTGTCGCCATTGTTATCTGCTGTTCTCCTCGCTTCCTCTCCAACCGACCGCCTCACTCGCAATTCAAGGCCCAGAATCGCACTGCGCAGCCGCCAGCTCGCCTGACAGCACTCTCGCCATGCCTCGCGAGATAACAGAGGGATTTCTGGGAAATGTAGTTCATTTTCAGCGCTTCTCATAGTCACCACTATAGCTATGCTTTTTATCCATCTACAATAATTAAGTGTATATATATATATATATATATATATATATATATATATATATATATATATATATATACATATATATATATATATATGTGTGTGTGGATGTATGTATGTATGTATGTGTATATATATATATATATATACTTAATAATTCTTAATAATTCTAGATGGATAGAATAGTGATGATGTATAAATATACACACACACTATATATATATATATATATATATATATATATATATATATATAAAAACATTATTAACCATTAACCATTAACCACTTCATGGAAAATCGTGCAAAGAGAAATATGTAGTCTTTATTTTATTTTATATATATTAAATAAGGAATAAGTAACCATTAGTTATTTATTGAAAAACAAAGAAACAGAACTAAGAAAATAAACCATTACTTAAAAAAAATAATAATAATAAGGAATCAACTTCCCGGAGGTGTCGGTTGAAGGGTACATTGGAGGCGCACAGAGGGCTTCACTCGTTCCCTAGATTATTATTATTATTATTATTATTATTATTATTATTATTATTATTATTATTAATCAGCAACAGTGATCTAATACAAATCTAAGAGAACATCAACACATAGGCTGAAAATAAATCAATAAACATCAAGCACATTATTACTTGATTTCTTAGCAGACACACTTATCCAGGGTGACTTACAATTGTTACAACATATCACATTATTTGTATACATTTTACCCATTTATACAGCTGGGCATTTACGGGAGCAATCTAGGTACAGTACCTTGCTCAAGGGCACAACAGCAGTGTCTCCACATGCATGTATAAACCCCATGTACATGGATACCTTAAGACACTGGCAGGAGGATGAAATCGTGCGGCATCAGTCAGTGTAGTTTTCCTTTCTCCTTTAACACATTCCCGATTTAGAGTGGGATAGCATGCGCCTGCGCACTGCGTGTGAAGCGCATAACGGGAGAGAGCGCAGCGGAGAGGCGGGGACGGGCAGCTCTCTCCTCTGTGTCTCCCCGGGACACGGAGGCAGAGGCGGCGGGGGGCTCGATTGTCCTCCCGGCGATGCCACCCAGTCGAGCCGGCGATGTATTTTTACTTCATCTGGCCTAAAATGAGCGGCAGTGCGGCGGTCGGTGGAGGCGGGGCAGCCGCAGCCCTGTCCATCAGCGAGCGGGGGAGCGGAGGAGACGGCGGCGCTGAGCTGGTAAATGGAGAGGGAGGCTGTGCTGCCTCTGCCGCCGCTTCGGACACTACTCCAGCCCCTGGCTTCGAGGCAGAGACCGGCAGCGCCAGGGCCCGAGAACAAACCGAGATGAACAGCGATGATTACACCCACAGCGAGGCAGAGGCGCTCCGTGGAGGCCATGGCGTGCGTGTGGACAGCGCCTGTGGCAGCAGCGGGGAGACGGGAGGCTGCGGGGAGGACCGCCGTGGCGCCGCCGGCGGAAAGGGAGAGCAGGCAGACGGAGCCAGGAACATTAATATTGATGAGAAAAGTAGCGGATTAAAGTCGGGGGGAAACTGGGGCGGACAGAGGCTGCGGACGAGCAGGACAGTGGGCGCAGCGGGGCGGGTTACCCCAGAGGAGCTCTCCAGCACGGCGAGGTACAGTAACGGAGAGCCCGGCTCTGAGGGAGAGACTGCGGGCAGGTCCGTTGCTCCAGCCACGGCTAAGCGGCAGGGAGGCGGCCTGAGCAGGGCGCCGAAGAGGGTGCGCTTCACGGTACCGGCACAACGCGCAGCACTCTCCGGGGGCAGAGAATGTAACAGCCGCACAGAGGTGCCCGAGCCCGGCCAAGCCCGGACACACCGCCTGCAGCGTGTGGAGCCGAGAGGATGCGAGGGAGCTGCGTATTCGGCCCGGATTACAGTGCCCTGGTTCTCCACCACGACAGGAGACAGCTGCCCTAATAATATTAATAGCAGCCATGGACGGGAGCCCAGATCTGCCAAGGGCCGGGTTAGGCTGTACAGAGTGCGCTCCTTCCTGACCAGCACAGCTGCTGACCAAAGCAAGCCTGGACGTGCTGGTGGGAATGGTGTCAGGTGCGCACTGCCTGCCAGCACCCACTCTCCAGCTCTGTCGCAGCCCTGTCCTGGTCCGGGGCCCAGCGTTGGTTCTCTCCCCAGGCTCCAGGATTGCTGTCCCAGGCTGGATGCCAGTCAGGCAGTGAGCTTGCCTGGCTGGGCTTTTAGGAAGGCTAGCCAGGGAGCAGATGACATGCTAAGTGTAGGCAAGAAAAGCAATAGTGCACTTCATTTCACAACCAAGGGAGGCGGTGTGGGCCTGAACGGTGTGAGGTCAAGACCGACCCCCAATGGCCTGAGCACGGGCAGCCGTGGGGCCGCGGCTGCTCTTGTGGAGGGCAAGGTGAGCAGGCCTGTGGGGGTCCCCAGCCTGCAGGCTATAGAAACGGGGAGACGGGAGGCGGGTCAAAGGCAGGTGGAGTTGGAGGCCCAGACGAAGAGACTGTGGAGGAGGCTGCAGGCGGTGCAGGTGAAGCAAATGGAGAGACATGTGGTGCAGCAGCTCAGCGGACTGGAGCTGCAGCAAGGGAGAGGGGGTGAAGGAGTGGCCGGGAGGGTCCTGCCGGTGGGGGAGAGACCCTTCCTGTGTGGGGCCCTGCAGCCCCTCCGCCTGCCCCGCACGGCCGAGGTGACCCGCCTGGCTCGGAGCTGTGCGGCCACCCTCAGGACTGTGGAGAGCGCCCTGGACTCTGACGCCACGGCCAGCAGCTCGGGGGGGGACAGCGATGGTGACGCAGAGGACAACATGGGGGCCGGGGGCCACACACACACAGCCCTGCCTCCGCCCTGCACACTGTGAGTACCCACACCGCTACGCACTGATTCTGTAGACACTGAGTAACTGTTATGCTGACCCTGCACCTACTCAGTAATTACACTCAAGCCCCTGCACTGTGGGGGGGGTGAAGCTACCAGTGGCCGACACTGAACTTACTGGGGAGACTTCCGCCGCTTCAGCTGAAAGACTTGGAGGAAGCTTGCACGTGGTTCGTGTTTGTGGTGTTTAAATACTGCTTGACACAGCTCCTTGTGTGGGTCATTTGTTTAAAATATTTCAATTTGAATGTAAATTTGCATGTACGCTGAGAGAGAGAGAGCGGAGAGGGGCACCATGAGCTAAACTGTGCTGCCCGCTTGGGTTTTAGTAACCGATCGAACTCAGGATGTCATCCAGCTGCTCTCGCAGGAATCCAGAGAGTCATCATCCATATTGGCTGTCAGTGACTCCCCAGGGAAGGCCCGAACTTTCCACTGGAACTCGGCAGGGGGAGGAAGGGGTCAGAGGTCGTGGAGCCCTTCTGCGTGTGTCTGTGTGGGTGTAGGGAGGCAGTAGCAAGTTCTGATGACGTTCCCCAGAATAACTGCTCTTGATCTTCTGGAAAGTCCTGTACTTCTTAGGCCCACTCTCGGGGTAGATTATTTCAAAGCAGCTGGTTTTCACGTGTAATGAAGTGGAAATATTGACAGTTGAAGTTGGATCTCTCTGCTTGTTCGTTCAGACGGTATAAATGAGCTGTACCTGTATTCTCTGGGATTCTGCACAAGAGCTGGCGATTTAGCTTGCCAGAAAAATAATGTGATTTGACAACTGTGTATTAATAGATCTATTGATCAGGCTGTACCGATCAATGCCGTATTGGAGCGTATATGGATAGGCGCATGACTAGCCTGGGGTCAGCGCTGTGTTGAGTATTGATCAGCAGAAAGGAGGAGGCCCTAGAAATGATCAATCAAGAGTCTGAGTCACTGAGTAATGGGAATTGGAACTTTTTTATTTTTTATTTCCTACGCTGCCCTGTTCTTTAAATGGACTGGCAAAACTGATGTAACCTTGTCATACCAATAAATGTTTTTATTTTTGACGTGAGATTGCTGACCTCTCTCTCTCTCTTCCAGGCGGGACAGTGCAGAGTGGCAGTGGGCGGAGCGGCGGGCATGGCTGGGCAGCAGGTGGGCTTGGCTGCAGGCTCAGGTGTCAGACCTGGAGTATCGCATCCGTTCCCAGACTGACCTGCACTCACGCCTGCGCCAGGACAAGGTACTGCACACTACCCCCCCACTGTGTGTCTCTGAGTTGTCAGCACTGTGTCAGTGTGATATAACCAGTGTGTCTGTGTGTACAGGTGCCGGTTGTAGTGAAAGACACTCCTCACCCCGGCCAGCTTCTCAACTCCTGCTACAAACAGGTAATGCACCCATCTTACAGTGCACTGTGCGTGTGTGTCGCTTCACTGTGTGCAGTGTTTATTCTAGTGGAGTGTTTTTCAGAGGTTTATTGCAGTGCATTGTAATGTAGTATAGTTACCAGTTTATTTTATTGTACTATAATGCAGTGTTTATGTCTGTGTAAATAGTGCAGTGTTTATTGTGCTGTACAATAGTGGAGTGTTATTTGCGTGTAGAGCACTTCAGTGTGGATTTAGTGTGCGTTGGCTGGTCCAGCAGTAACTCTGTCCTGTCCCTCTGTTTCTCAGACCAGAGACCTGCCCCACTCCCTGGATGATGTGCTGCCCACCTCCACTCCCCCCAGACCCCCTCGAGCCCCCTGTCCACCCAACGGCACCCTCTGCAGGTCAGTCAGCCACACACAGCCCTGGGACATTGGCATCCTGCGTGTCTGTCCTGCTCCATAGCTCATACCCACAGAGCAGAGTAACCACAGCAGATTGATTAACACGCGGCTTCATATCGCCTGCCCTGAACAGCACCAGTCCTCTACAGTGGGAGACCTTGATCTGGAGAGATTTGTAACAGTGATAGATTCTCTGCATGTGTTGGTCAATGGGGGTGATAACTGGGGCACAATACAGTTAATTTGCCTTTTGCTTCAATACCTTTTATCAATTAATTATTTAATCAACTAACAGAATTTAGCACACACAGTTTCTGGCCCTGGAGAGAACCTCAGACCTAGTCTAATCAAATACTCCAGCTCTACCCTCACAGTGTTTGTTCTCCCCCAGCTCTGTGCCCGGCCCCCCGGATCCCCTCAGGAAGAGGCTGCAAGAGGAGGCCCTCCCCTGCTCCCCCAACCACAGTGGCACGGCGGCACGGGTCCGAGCGCTGCAGGAACGCCGTCAGGGCCAGCTGCTCCGCCTGGGTGGGGGGCCGCCGTGCAGGACCAAGGTGAGAGAGGGAGGCGAAATTGTCCTTTCTTGTTTGGTATAACCCTAAAAAGTCATGTTGCTATCGCTTCTGTTAATTATTTCTACTTCTTACAAACTCTCTCTGCTTTTTTTCTCAATCTCAGTCTCAGGCTGTTTGTGTGCAGTGCTCCTGTGAGCCTCCCTCAGTGTGTGTGCTGTGCGGGGGCGGTCCACCGTCCCCCCAGTCTGCAGGAAGTGTTCGGGGGTCAGTGTGGGAGCGCCGGGTCAGGCTGGACCCCTGCCTGCACCATGTCTTGTCCCAACCCCGCGGTGAGTCCCCCCGCCACAAGCTGGGTTAGAACATTACTGTGTAGCAAGAAGGTCTATTGTGTAATAGTGAGTCCACTCAGATGCCCCTCTATTTTATTTACAATGTACATGGTGTAGCTGTGTTGTAACGGCTCTTCCTCCTCCCCCACAGATGTTCCCCTGGCTGTGCACTGTGGACTTGCGCCACTCTGCCCTTCTCTCCCCCGCCATGCTCTCCGGCGGCGGGAGGAGCCACTCCCCACTCCCTGGCTAGACTCTAGGGTTGGGGGGCCTCAGCGGCTCTCAAGACAGAAGAGGAAACTCCCCGACCCCCACCAAAGCCCCGGACACACACCCCCTCACCCTCCACATCCCACCTGTGAGTAAAACGTATACACTCCCTGACAGGGCCACTTGACACACAGTCTTTCTACACACTCTGGAACATCGTGGCGTGTTGTTGTTACGCACTGTGGTGTTTATCGGGACGCTAGACTGTCTGTTGTGGTTGCCAGGTGCCGACGGTCGCAGTGAGAAGCTGAACAAGAGCTCGGTCAGCCTCAGTGTCGTCACCAGACCCCTCCCCGAGTGCCCCCTGCACACAGCTGCTGAGACCCCCCTCTCCACTCCCCCACAGGTGGGTCAGCCAGTGTTCCCTGCGTTTGATGTGAATGTGAATGTAATGGTGACCAAACTGTTGCACTGTACTCACTCCTGGCCCCTGTGCTCTGTCTGCAGCCCAGCCGGCGGCGGCGAGGCGAGAGCTCGTTTGACATCAATAACATGGTGATGCCGCTGGGCCTGGGGGGGGGCGCGCGTGTCCAGAAACTGCAGTACAAAGAAATCCTCACCCCCAGGTCAGGACACACGGACACACACGGACACAGCTGGCATGGTATAGTGTGTGGCTTTGCATCCTTCATCCTCCCTCCCTCTCTCTCTTGTAGTTGGAGGCAGCTGGACTGTGCCTCTCTCTCACCTGCTGGCCAGGTGACCTTTGACCCTGGGAACCCCCCATCATCTCTTGCAGAGGAAGAAGGGGAAGAGGTGAGCTTTGCATCCATCCATCCATCTGTCTGTCTGTTTGTGAGAGTGCTGTGTCCATCTGTCAGTCAGGCATGTAAGTGCGTGCGTGTGTGTGCGTGCGTGTGTGTGAGTCCGTGACTGTGACTGTGTGTCTGTGCCGCAGGTGGAGGACATGTTGGATGCAGTGTTTCTCAGCCGTCATTCTGTGTGTGAGGACCAGGAGCGGAGCCGCTGGGGCAGCTGGGCCCAGAGAGCCAGCCAGCGCCGGGGGGGCAGGTTAGTGTGAGGGTGGGGGGGTTCAGTGTCACTGTGGCATTCTGCGTCTTGTCTGTCGTACCTTCATCACGGGGTTTTACTCACTCACTCACTCACTCTCTCTCTCTCTCTCAGGTCCTCTGCACGGGGAGAGGGAAAGCTGCTGCCCCCCCAGTTTTTAGGCTACGGCCAGCCTGCGTCGCCTGAGCCGATCCCTGAGGACCTGTGGGAGCCGTGGCCCCTGAGCCCCCCCGAAGTTGAGGACAGTAGCGGGCCCCTGGCTGATGATGAGGAGCTGGTGAGAGGGGGGATGGTATTCTTTCAACTTGTGTGGGTGTGTACATCAGCCTTTATATCCATCATTGTATTGTATGATTGGTTGCTTACAATAGTCTGACCCCCGAGCCCTGGCCAACACTGACATTTTGAAGACAAATCTGTACCTGGTTCAGTTCAATGAATAGCAAAGAGTTAAATAAGAGGTTCGGTTTACTACAGTTTGTCTGTTGATGCTGTGCTTCTTGTCTCCGTGTGCAGGCAGTTTTGCCATGGGAGCGCCGGTCGTTCCCACTTTCGGAGGACGAGCTTCTGTCGCTGAAGGAGGAGGAGCCCTCCCCGCCCCCCTCTTACCCCCCCGAGGACCCCACCGGGGCTCGCAGCCACAGCACCGACTCAGGCATCTCTGTGGGCAGCCTTGAACTCTCCCCCGTCGCTCCCAGGCCCCCGCTGCCCGCCCAGGACCTCCAGCCCGCCGCCCTGCCCCCCGGCGGCACACTCAGGACCTCCTCTCGACGCTCTGACTGCTGCCTCTCCCCCACAGAGACGTCCTATCCCCCTGCGCCCCCCCTCTCAACCACAGACCCGCCCAGGGAACCGGAGATCCCCCTAACGCCTCTCCCGCCACCCTCCCGGCCCCCACAGATGCGGTGCATTGCGGCCACGGCTGAGGGAGAGGGGGCGGGGGGAATCTGCAGTATTGAAACTAATCACCTGCTACGAGGAGGGTGCTGACACCCTGGGGCCCCCATATGGATGATACGAGGGCCCCAGACACGCTACACAAATGCCCCACTGCACTCACCCCAACTCACATCTGTCTGTTTCACCTGATGCCTGGGAACCAATGCAAAAGGCTCTCTTCTCTCTCCACCTCTGTCTCCACGCTGTGCTGGAGATGCCTAAGCTATTTCTGTGCATTTTTCTCTCTCTCTCTCTGTATCTGTTTGTGTCTGTCTCGGACTAAGTTCTCATCAACCCCCCCCCTCCCCACGTAGACCTGCTCCCTCAGCGGTGAGAGGCGCTTGTGAGGTTTTCTCCAGTGATTTGATATTTGTAAAAGTACACCAAAACATGCAAAAACAAATCTATGACCAGAAAGCTCAGAATGCTTGAAAGGTGCAAAGGTAATATATAAAAAACTAAAAAACAAACAATATATTGATATATACAGAAATAAACCTCTTTAATCAGATTTCTTGTTGTTGAATAATTGATCTGCCGAGGTTTGGTTAAGAACTTGCTAGTGGGCTGTAGGACTTGCTGTGGCCACATGATGGTGCCCTTCCTGGCTGCACTGGCTTCCTCTCTGCAGAGCTGAGCGAGACCTGCAGATGGCGCCTCCTGTTCCTGCAGTTAGGATACATTTCTTACATGCAAAGTAACATTCTTAACATCTTTTAATAATCAAGATTGACTAGTAAGGTGCTGTGCGACCCATCAAACTATATCTCTGGAAGTCCTGCTTTCCGTTTATGATTTTGTAGGTCCGGCCTACCATTGTGTGTATTTGCGTATTCTATATTCTCTTTTGTCATAATGTGAGCTAAGGTTACATAAGAACATAAGACAGTTTACAAACGAGGGGAGGCCATTCGACCCATCGTGCTCGATTGGTGTCCATTAATAAGTGATTCAAGGATACTATCCAGTCTGATTTTAAATGTTCCCAAATTTTCAGCTTCAGCCACATCGCTGGGGAGTTTGTTCAGATTGTGATGACTGTGTGAAGAAGTGTCTCCTGTTTTCCGTCTTGAATGCCTTGAAGCCCAATTTCCATTTGTGTCCCCGGGTGCGTGTGTCCCTGCTGATCTGGAAAAGCTCCTCTGGTTTGATGTGGTCGATGCCTTTCATGATTTTGAAGACTTGGATCAAGTCCCCACGTAGTCTCCTCTCTTCCAGGGTGAAAAGGTTCAGTTCCTCAGTCTCTCAGTAGGACATTCCCTTCAGACCTGGAATAAGTCTGGTTGCTCTCCTCTGAACTGCCTCTAGAGCAGCGATATCTTTCTTGAAGTGTGGAGCCCAGAACTGTCCACAGTATCCAGATGAGCTCTAACTAGTGCATTGTACAGTCTGAACATCACTGCCCTTGTTCTCAATTCTACACTTTTGACAATGTACCCTAACATTGTGTTTGCCTTTTTTATTGCTTCCCCACATTGCTTGGATGGAGAAAGTGATGAGTCCATATAGACTCCTAGATCTTTCTCATGCGTTACTTCTTCCAGTTCCATTCCTATTATATAATTATATAACATGTTTGTTTTGTTTGTGTTTTAGTGAGTGTGTGATTTGGACCAGTGGACAGAGCTGGCAGTAGAGACCCAGCTGTAGAGAAGGGGCATGGGCCTGGGTAGTGGGCTGTTGTTTCCTGGATATCAGCAAACGCACACAGACAGAGAGCAGGAGGAGCAGTCCCAGGACAGGGGTGACCACAAAAGACAGATAGAGAGAGAGTGAGACCGTCACAAGAGTCCAACATTGGGTAGGAACTACTTTGAGATTGAGATTTGTGCTTATTTCTTAAACATGCAGAAGCAGAGAGAGAAACTGAGAAAATGGAGGAAGCGACCAAGAAAGGAACAGGTTTGCACAAACGGGAACAATGCCCTGAAAGATATTAAGAAAAGAAGAAGGAAATGTAGACATACAAGCACCGACATTGAAATTATTGAAACGTGTATTAGGAATTGAATTGACAATTTTTTTTTTTTTACAGTTTAACGGTTAGAAACAAGCATTCAAAAGGAGAGTATAACTGTTTTAACTGTAGTTTATTAATAAGCTGATTGCTCATGTTTACAGATAGTGAAGGTGTTTACAGATACAGTGGCATCCTGAAAAAGCCAACATTGAGATAACCATAATTTACTGGGGTCACCAGTACCACAGGCATATGTACAATCTATGAATGCAACCTTTAGTCACTTTTTTATTTATTTTTAAGAGACCCAACAACTATATTCACAGCACAAAGCACAAGAATATCTTGCTGTCTGGGATATAAACTGCTTTGTAGAGCCTCATCCACTTTTTCAGGGGTTTGCTGGTCACCTGCAGATTCACGGACAGGTCAGTCACGATGGTTGAGCCTGGGTTAGGGTGTGAGCTGACGCATCTTCAGAGTGATAAAGGTGTTACTCTTATTGCTTATTTCTCAACACGTCCACCTCAGCGCGTGGCACCGTCGCTTCACATTGTCCACTGTTTCATACGTGCACCTGTTCATGTTCAACTTGATGAAAAAAGTTCACAAATATATGAAGTAAACAAACAAGACAAATGTTAGACGGTCACTTTGATGATGATGAAGTTTTGAAAATGGATTGTTTGAAATTGCCTCATGGTCTTCAGACTCCGAGTCATTCAGCATTTTGCAAATATAGAACCAGGCTTTTCAAAGCAAATGTAGATGGTGAATAGATTAATAGGCTTGTGCAATAGCAAGATGGTTGCTACAGACAGCAGTCTGATCAGGGTGTAGCATCCTCTTGCAGGATACTAAACCACAGAGAAAACTAAATTAAGATTAATAAGGAATATGTAACCAGCCCCTGATTTCAGTAATTATGTTTTGTAACTTTAAACCACATTCCACAGTTACATTATTGCCACACGGCGTTTATGTACTGGTGCACAGTTCTAATCAGTTGTTAAGTTCCCATTTTAGATTCTCAACTTTTTTTTCTTTACTGACACAAATTAGTATATATACACTACCAGTCAAAAGTTTTAGAACAACCCCATTTTTCCAGTTTTTATTGAAATGTAAGCAGTTGAAGTCCAGTGAATAACCTGAAATGGTACAAAGGTAAGCAGGAAAAAAAGTTTAGGTTGCCCAAAACTGATAAATATTGTACATTTCAGAGTTATATACTGTTACTACACCCTCTTAAGCATTATCTGGCAGTGTTACACACAGCTGTTGTGCATAGAAGTGATACTGTATTCCTACAATGCGCACATCGTTTGAAAGCTTATTCTCTTGGCTACCAGCGCGTTTCAATCACAATGTAAATGCGGGGGTAAAAAACACATCAGAGAATGCTTCACATCGTTAGAAAGCTGAGAGTCTCAGCTTTCATGGGATACCAATCACTTGGCAAACAACACAACAGTAAAGTGTTCACGTGATTAAAGAGAAGCACGCGGATTTGGTGTACCAGAGGGGTTTGCCAGCTTAAGGGGTTAAATTTTGTTAAACAAAACGATTCCATGAATTGTTTATTTGTTCTATGCTTTAATTTCAGAGTACACTTGAGACATTAAACTGCGTACATTTCAATAAAAACTGGAAAAATGTAGATGTTCTAAAACTTCTGACCGGTTGTGTGTGTATATATGTATATATACATATATAATTACATATATTTATACCAATAGAACAATTTAATGAAATTACAGTGACATCGTACATTTCAACTTGAGGAAGAAAAATAGATGTCTAATTCTTTTGTTTACAATCTCTTAAATGTCTTGAAGACATTTTCCTTCTCCAAACAGTCGTTGGGTGTTAACTTTATGAATTCAAGCTGGTTATTTCTTCTGACAATACTGTGAAATGTTGATTTTTCTTTGATACACTCAGTTATATATTTTTAAACAGTTGCAGTGTAGTAAGTTTAGTTATTCATCTTAGTTACTTGTAATAACAAAAGGGAGTAAAGTTAAATCACTCTGAAAAGGTACAATGTATCTTACAATTTTTATGGATTCATGTATGGCCTTAGAGGATTAATACAATTGACAATACTCAAAACAGTGTTTTTTATTCTGTGTCCTCTCTTAAGAAACTGTTGCCGGGTGAAGCTGCTGTTTTGGGTTTGCCCAGAATATCTTCAGATAAGAAAGGGTGTAGTATCAATTTGGGACAAGCGTTGTTCATTTGGTTTCAATGGACTCTCACCCTGCGTGCTTTTCTCTGTTCAGTCGATTTTACCTGTTTGTCAATTTGACAATTTGATAAAATGTAACTGCGTTTTGCATTCTACAAAGAGCATTAATAGCAAAGTGCTGAATGACTCTAAACCTGTAGACGACAGGCAATCTAAACCATCCTTTTGATAATTGTCAAAATGTAAATTGTCAAACGGTTGTCTTATTTACTTGAACATGAACAGGTGCACGTATGAAACAGTGGACAATGTGAAGCGACGGTGCCACGCGCTGAGGTGGACGTGTTAAGTGCAAATTAGATGCATTTAACAAGAACAAAGGAAACATACAACACGTTCCAAATGAACATATTTAGTTATTTCACAGGCAATGTGAACTATAAACCTGAAATCTAAATTTTAAGTGGGGCCAGAACAAGGAGTTGCTGTTTCCTTTCACAATAATTTCATTTTTCCAGCTGGGATCTTTAAAAATCTCCCTTCATCCTTGAGCTGCTCCAAGTTTAAACTCAGACTGATCTCTGTTTATGTAATTCACAAGTATTGCGGTAAACCCTTCGGGATCCCCAGCAGTGTTTGATTTCCAGTGTCTGTTGCTCCCAGGCTACAGGCGGCTGGCCATGCATCATTGGAGAAGTCACCTACAGTGCCTTGACTGAGCTGTTACAACACCGCCAAGTCAGACTACAAACTCACCAGTCTGTCTGCGTAATGTCACGAGTGCTGCTGCTGTTGTGGTTTCCAAACTTTAAACTACAGATCATTCAAATTCATTCCAAATGCGTTGTTTCATTGCTGAACACGGCCTTGCCAGGGGAAACCCCGGTGTCTGTGGTCAAGGAAGTAAAGAGAGAATATTCAAGATCTGTATCTGTCATTCTTTACCACAGCTCAGCAGACGCAGTGCTGGGAACACATACTCTGTTTCCGACCACAGGGAGAGGAGGAAAGGAAAGACTTGGAGGCAGCCAGGACCCGTTTACCTCCTCGAACAGGTCAGACCAGAAGCTGATTCCTCCAAGTCACTGACCCTCGCCCTCTGCACAGGCCTGCGGCACTCCCTCCACAGGGACCATGATTTGTTGTGTGCGTTTGATTGTGGTCCTACACAACTTTTCTTTTTGTAGGTGGGGTTTATTTTAAATGACCCTTGTTATTATTCCAAAAGATGAAACAAAGCCCGCTGTGCAGATTTGACTGGAATTAAAAAGTTACTATTTAGCTAAGTAAAAATCTGGTCGTTTTGTAGTTTTTCCGCTATCCAGGAAGTCGCAGAAGCCTTCAGAGAGGGTAGGCTGCAGTGAGGAGGTGCAGGAGATAATAGGCAGCGAGAGGCAGAGTACACCCTGCAGTCCATACCCACCTGCCACTGCGCCGATAAACACTGCCGACCCGCATTCCTCATCCCCGGCTGTTGATGTTGAGAAGTCGCAGGGCCCGGAGCTCCTGAGCTGCAGTGAGTGCCAGGGTAGAAGGGGAGGGGCTGAGCACTGTTATGTACTGATGTGGCAGTCCTAGCCCCCCCGTCCACTGTAAATATTTGTAGAATAGCTAGAGTTTCCCAAACACAGTCGCCTCCGGGATTACTCCCACCCTCTAACCTCTCATAAAAATCCCTGCTCTGTACACAGTGTCACAGCCCGGCACGCAAGCAGCAGCGGTAGGTAGTAACGTCCAGCAATAGTATTAGTCACAGTTTCAATAGCACCAGAAGCAGCAGCAGTAGTGCATTGAGCTAATAAACAGGAGTGTTTAAAGTGTATTTACTTCTTAGTTCTTAAGTGTACTTTGTAAAATTAATACATATGAATATGTTTCCCATAGTTAAAGCAACTGTGGCAGTTGTAGATGTAACAGCAGCAGACATTTTACAATCTGGATCCTCAGCTCCAAATTAATTCTGTAAGGAAATCTTAGCACCGACTGTTAACATCTTCTTCTCAACCTAGATAAAGCCTAGGTTGAATTCCCAAACTGCCTTCAAATGAAATTAAGAAAGCTGTGTGATTATGTGTGTATATGTGTTGATAGATGTTATTCATATGTCCGCTACATAAAAGGTTGCTTTCAAAAATGGGGAAAAGTGCCTTTTGAAAATCAGTTCGAAAGCATTTTGTTTAAAAGGCCAACGAAGTTATTCTCGAAATTCAATTTAATTATTCAAGACTATCAATGAAACAGTTACACCACAACACCCTGGCATCCCCATGTTTAACAGCCTCCCTGCAGTGATACCTTCCTGCTGTGTCAGCGCCGAAACCCCTTCATATGTAGCATGTATGGTCTGTTCTCATTCTTAGACCCTGTACATACTTTAGATTTAGATCCTGATCCAGGTGCAAACTTTTGCCCCGTTTCCACTGGTACCCGATTGGGCCCAAAGTGGCCGTCACGCCTACAAAGGAAATACGTCATTTTCAAGTGGAGGGGTGTGCTTGACTTGTAGACAGACAGGGAAGAGAGACGCATCAAAATACACATCAGCTTGAGATAGAATCGGAAGATAGAATCTGAACTGCCGTGTGGGATCTAGGGTTGGCCGTGCACTCTGGAAGCTTTCAAGTGTCAACATACAAAATAATACATATGTTGAAAAATTATCAGCATATTGCTTTACAGGATGTTGCAAAGTTGTTGTGCCATAATGAAATGCAATACACACATTGTTTAACAAGACAAGCTTATTGTTGTTTTATCCCTGCTGAATTGCTTTGTAACATCCTAGTATTTTCATGCAAAAATGAAATGTAATACTAATGTTTTATGTTGCTTAAAGCAGCGCGATGGTAGTGACTGAATTAAATGTAATACACACATCGCATCGCATTGTGGGCTGGGGGGGTCATTGTGGGTCATTCAATGATGGGCAAAAGAAAATGGGAAAAACAAAAGATCCTGATCCTATTCCTAAGCATCGAAGAATTTCAGATTTTTTCTGCTGAGTAAAATCATTCACTCCATATTCCATCACTGGTGAAAGCTCCTGTACAGTTTTCTTTCTCGGCGCATTTCTATTGACCTGTTGAATCTTGTGCCTGCCGTTTCACTCGAAAATGCTTCTTTCGGACACAGTCCTAAATCCTGGTCGTGTTTCCAGAGGTTTCATTTAAAACAATTTCAGGGGGAAGCCCTCCAGACCCCTCTGGCACTTGGTCTCCGGCCTTCAGTCATTGAATCCCACCTACAATATGTTTGGGACGCCCATGGATCAAAGTACATAAAAATACCAGACAGTCTGGCAAAATACTGGCCGGGTGCCAAGTCAAATTGCCACAGACATCTTTATTGTCTACTTTTCAGTTTTGAAAGGTTAAATCGATGTTAATCCTTCTAAAATATGAAAGACTGCTTTTATAACTGCATTAATTTAAGAGTTCATAAATATGTGTCGCAGACGGTGACAGCTGATTTTTCACTTTTATATATTTTGTATTTATTTTCCTTCATTCCCTGCTTTATATATTTTATATGCATATTTTGTTTCTTTATGTATTGAATTATTCAATTATTCACTTTAAACTATGGTTTGCTTTTCACTTAATTCCTTCATTGCTTTATTACAGTCAGAGAGAGGGAGTACTTTTAGTATAGTATTTTAGGAGTTTTAGTTTGCATTGTTATTGTATTTTTTATTACATTCCTTTATAGATTTGGGGATGGATTTTATGGTATAGTAAAAGCATTTTAAAACGGTTTTAGATCTAAATATATGTCTCTCTATATAACGTACTGTGTTGATAGCTGATGTTCTATTGTGATAATGAAATTTGTACTTTTGTATTAACCTGGTGTCTTGTTGTTGTGCCAAGATCTGAAACAACCTGTGTGGGGAGGGTGTGGACTGAGGTCTGACTCAGTAATATATCAGAGTGGCGTTAAACTTAGCTTAGCTTTAGGATAACAGATATTTTTAGATTGAGGTGCCACGGGACATAAGCACTTATTAGAATTCATGGTACTGTATCCTATACCTGAGATTATTGACTGTGTATATTTTAGTAAAACTTGCACTTACTAGGACTTAAGTTTTTACATTTATAAATGCCATGACTGCTGTTACTATACGATTATTCTTGAAACATACATATTTTATTTAAACTAATTTGCCCTGGGAAAGGGTAAGTAAATTAATAATCATACAATTGCTGGTATTTACAAATCTGAAGTAAGAGTAATTATTTAAGGGGGTCATGCTGCACTGTTTAAAGACAAACTGGTTCTCCTCAATCAATTACAGACAGGTATCTACTAGCACACATTTTGGTGATTGATTACAATACAACAGGTTCTAGAAGAATGCTCCCATAATTTGGGTGCGCCGCTGTCACGGTTACCTCGTGGGAGGACCGTAAAGCTGTTAGAGACAGGACCCAACTGAGCTACTGCAATGAGCAGACAGAAACCAAGGAGAATCCAAAGGCGAGGTCGAGGTCACAGGCATAAGGTCAAAATCCAGGAGGTCAAGAGAAACAGATTCAGAACAGAAAGAGAGAGATAGAGACAGAGACAAGGACAGGGCATAAAGCAAAAGAGGAAGGACAAGGCACACGAGAGAGGTTAAAGGGCAAGGAACAAGGAACCAGGAACCAGGAACCAGGAGAACACGGCTTGGTGAAGCAGGGAGAGCTAACAACACTTTGCCAAGAGTGAGGGGTTTATAAAGGAGAGCACAAACTAGGAAGACAAGAGCAGGACCAATGAGAACAAAGGACAGGAGCAGAAGTGCACAAGGGTGAGGAGGAATGTTAATTGATAGAATGAAAAAAGGCAAGGGAACATTGGTGGCCTCTAGTGGGGGGAAGACGGTCAGGGCTAGGGAACTGTGACCGCCGCATTAAAAAAAAAAAAACGCTGCGGAAACATTAGTGCAGTGATTGAAGTGCAATATTTGTTTAGCACTGAAGAAATAAACAAGCGATCTTTAGCAAATATCGTTACTTTATTGTTGCACATGGAAGAGTTTTCTTACGGCAATGTAGCCTAATGCTTGTCTGAATAATATGTTGTATATACATGGGTAGCTCTTCCTAATGTTTCTTAACAAAAACCAGGGCATTTTTTATGCTGAGAACAAAATAAAATTGCCACAAATAATTATTTCCATGTCAGGCTCCATCGCTCAGAGTGTTTTCTGTCTGGGATTTAAAAAGGAAAAACAACACATTCCCACAATCCCTCTGGCTCCTTGCACTCCTTGGACAATGGCCGTGATTTACAAAAAGCTCAGGAATGCCGAGCTTCTGAGTCGCCGAACGACTGAGCTTTTTGAGATGGCCTTAAAGTCCTAAATGCCAGCCCGGGCCAGCCTATCTGTAAATATGAATGCCCTGGGCCAGGTGAAACAGCAGTGCGTGACATAACTCAAACCACACCCCGGAGACCTGCGTGTCAAACCAAAGTTCCTCTATTTGGTCTGTATCAAACTAAAACTCTGCTTCTCGGCAACACAAAATAAACAGGCTACTAAAAAAGCTTAGACGACTTCTTAGAAGACACATTTTCTCTAAATTGTTTTAATTTCACTCTTTGTCATATCTACAGTGAGGGAAAAAAGTATTTGATCCCCTGCTGATTTTGTACGTTTGCCCACTGACAAAGAAATGATCAGACTATAATTTTAATGGTAGGTGTATTTTAACAGTGAGAGACAGAATAACAACACAAAAATCCAGAAAAACGCATTTCAAAAAAGTTATAAATTGATTTGCATGTTAATGAGGGAAATAAGTATTTGATCCCCTATCAATCAGCAAGATTTCTGGCTCCCAGGTGTCTTTTATACAGGTAATGAGCTGAGATTAGGAGCACTCTCTTAAAGGGAGTGCTCCTAATCTCAGCTCGTTACCTGTATAAAAGACACCTGTCCACAGAAGCAATCAATCAATCAGATTCCAAACTCTCCACCATGGCCAAGACCAAAGATGTCCAAGGATGTCAGGGACAAGATTGTAGACCTACACAAGGCTGGAATGGGCTACAAGACCATCGCCAAGCAGCTTGGTGAGAAGGTGACAACAGTTGGTGCGATTATTCGCAAATGGAAGAAACACAAAATCACTGTCAGTCTCCCTCGGTCTGGGGCTCCATGCAAGATCTCACCTCGTGGAGTTTCAATGATCATGAGAACGGTGAGGAATCAGCCCAGAACTACACGGCAGGATCTTGTTAATGATCTCAAGGCAGCTGGGACCATAGTCACCAAGAAAACAATTGGTAACACACTACGCCGTGAAGGACTGAAATCCTGCAGCGCCCGCAAGGTCCCCCTGCTCAAGAAAGCACATGTACAGGCCCGTCTGAAGTTTGCCAATGAACATCTGAATGATTCAGAGGAGAACTGGGTGAAAGTGTTGTGGTCAGATGAAACCAAAATCGAGCTCTTTGACATCAATTCAACTCGCCGTGTTTGGAGGAGGAGGAATGACCCCAAGAACACCATCCCCACCGTCAAACATGGAGGTGGAAACATTATGCTTTGGGGGTGTTTATCTGCTAAGGGGACAGGACAACTGCACCGCATCAAAGGGACGATGGACGGGGCCATGTACCGTCAAATCTTGGGTGAGAACCTTCTTCCCTCAGCCAGGGCATTGAAAATGGGTCGTGGATGGGTATTCCAGCATGACAATGACCCAAAACACACAGCCAAGGCAACAAAGGAGTGGCTCAAGAAGAAGCACATTAAGGTCCTGGAGTGGCCTAGCCAGTCTCCAGACCTCAATCCCATAGAAAATCTGTGGAGGGAGCTGAAGGTTCGAGTTGCCAAACGTCAGCCTCGAAACCTTAATGACTTGGAGAGGATCTGCAAAGAGGAGTGGGACAAAATCCCTCCTGAGATGTGTGCAAACCTGGTGGCCAACTACAAGAAACGTCTGACCTCTGTGATTGCCAACAAGGGTTTTGCCACCAAGTACTAAGTCGAAGGGGTCAAATACTTATTTCCCTCATTAACATGCAAATCAATTTATAACTTTTTTGAAATGCGTTTTTCTGGATTTTTTTGTTGTTATTCTGTCTCTCACTGTTAAAATACACCTACCATTAAAATTATAGACTGATCATTTCTTTGTCAGTGGGCAAACGTACAAAATCAGCAGGGGATCAAATACTTTCTTTCCCTCACTGTATTTAGTCCCAAATGTACTGATGAATTTTGTTAGCTGACATCTTCATAGAAATTAGCACAGTTTAATAATGAGTTTTAATGAAAACAGTTCAAACTGCTCTATGGTCAAATTAAAGTGTGTAGCTAGTAAACATTCTATAGATTTTTTCTTCTATTCATTTCTGTGCCGAATGACGAAACATGCTGACAGAGTGGTACGTTCTGGGTATGGTCGTTTTCGTTTTCGAGTTATTGATAAAGCGGAGTGAAATTAAAGAGTTGAAAATTGGACTACAACTGCTGTGGGTAACTGTAGGATTTAATAAAACTATGTTTTGGAATCGTTGTAGGACATAAGAAGTATTCAATCTAAATCAAAAGAGACAGTAAACTACTGAATTGAATATGTACTGTATTTGTTTTTTATGATTTATTAATAGCTCTATTTGTTTTTAGCACCGCTTATGATATATTGTGGCCTCACCTGGTTTCTATAAGTAGTGATTTCTAAATTGAAAACTTATAGAGCACACTGTTTTGTCAGTGACTTATTGTCTGTTATGAATTGTTGTTGGTGAAAAGCTAATTCTGAAAAGTGTGAAGATTTGATGGGATACCGAGCACGGACTGTATTGGTAATGACATTATTTATTTTTAAATTAAATTGGCAATTTCAAACTCATACCACTTCCTGTTTAAAGTAGGAGTCAATATTTTGTCTACTGATTAATGGCAATTTTTTAAATGCACTATTTTAACAAGAATAACCTACATATAAAATGTGGCCTAAGTTGTATATTTTATGCACGGCTTCCTGGGGCCACCTTGAGGGGCCCCACTTTGAGAACCACTGTGCTATGTAATCCCATATTCTAGAATCCCAATTCTAATTAGTTGACTGTAGAATTCAAAATGTCGGCTTTAGATGTAGCAACTGATGCAGAAATGAAAGCTCTGTTTACAAACTGTATGGAAGTTCAAAAAGAAATGGAAGGAAGTATACGAACGCTGCTGTCTAAATGGATAGCGGGCGACTTCTTTTGATGGGTATTAATCACTCGCCTGACCAAGTTAATAGGAAAATAAACATGCTAAGTTCAGACTTAAAAAAGAAAAAAATGTGGACCACAATAAACAAAGTGGAGTCCAGAGAAGAACTTTTCCAGGGAACTCTGAGAAAAAATACTGAGCAGCAGACCTTTGCATGGGACACTGAACTGACAGAAAAAACACAGAAGACGCCGACACTGTTCATTTACTATGTTATATAATATCTATACTGTATTTACGGTTGGAAAAAATTAAGAGACCACTGCAAATTTTTCTTAAATCAGCATCTCTACATGTATGGCAGCCACTCCATTCAGTAATTTATAGAATAAAACAAAAATGTTCATGTTACCCAAACACATACCTATACAGTACATGGTAAAACCAGATAAACTAATTGTGCTCTATGTGTGTGTATGTATGTATGTTATACACATTTCAGATTATACATCTCATTATTGATAAATAATGCATTCGACCATATCCTGTAATTTAGACGTGTTATCAAATGTGTTTCGCTTTCGGGTGAATTGTATAACAGCACCTTTACATTTGTAGAACTGAAGATACAGACATCTGAAATGGGTCATATATTAATAAGATTCCCCTTTGAACCCTGCTGTAAACCATCTTGTCGTCATGTATATTAAAATTACAATGCGTTGGCTGCAAAGGCTTAAGAGTATTTTCAAAGAGAATACAGACGCGATTAGGACAATGTTAGTACAGCAATTTACATACCATACAGCTGTAAGTTGACCTAATGTCCTGCGTAACTGGTTCTTTCATTCCCTTCATGCGTTTCTTCACAAGGTTAGGCCATGGAGTGGGGGTTGGCGATATGCAGTCCGGGTGTCTACTGGGAATCGACCTTCCCACCGAACTAAAAAATGGACCGGCCCTTCTGGCATTTGCCAGAATTGCCTAATGGCCAGTCCGCCTATGTCTGATGGTATATCAACAACACATTTGGTCACTTCAAAATGGTCGAGTGAATTTCCAACAATCTCTTGAGTGGGAAATGGGAAATCCGTCAACTGACAATGGAGAGGAACAGGTGCGTAGAAGTGGCATCACTGGAATTAGTGTGGGTGGGCCTCATTAGTAATCAAATAAAAAAAGAAATAATGTAATCAAAAAATCAACAGTGGACGCAATTAGTGATTAAAGCCAATATACACAAAAAGGAAAAGAAAAAAATTTACAACCAAGAAGAAAATAAAATACAAACAACCAAGTGCACAAGGTCTGAGCTCTGTCACCCCACGTGGCGGAGACCACAGAGAGATTCAGCATGCAAATCCTGGGGGGAGCAAGAACTGTTTCAATTCACAAAAAGTTGCCTCATACCCAAACAGTGTGTCAAGACTGTAAACACAGTGCGTCCCAGGAAGGAGAGAGGCTGTGTGAGAGTGGGAGGGACTGAGAGGAGCAGACAGACAGAGCAGACATCTGCAGAGAAGGAGGGACCAGAGGCAGTGTCTGTCCTGTGAGTGTATAAGAGTCGTGGTCGAAAAAAGAGGCAGAGAAAGAGAAGGAGAGAAAGAGAGATAGAATGAACTCCAAGATGACCTCTATAGACAGTGCTGTCCCAGGCCAGAACGGGACCCTTGGCCCCAGGAACTGCACCCAACTGAGGGAAAACGGTACCGCAGGTTCCTCTGCATCAGACTGGTGAGTGAACAGTGCTGTGGAGCTCAGGGCTGCCTGTTTATGGTGTGTGGCCCTGGCACAAGTCTGGGCACTGTCCCTGCCCACCCGCACCCTGCACAGCACAGCCCAGGCACTCGGACACATGCCATGTGGGCTACATGCTTCACATTGTTCGATTCCTCCTTTCTAAATGTATTGAGATAGAAAAAGGGAAAGTGTTTAAAATGCATTGACTTCTGTGTTCTTACGCACACTGGAGAAAACAGAACCTAAAAAAGCTTCTGTTTAATTCTCTGCTCAGAAGGACGGGTGGAATTGAACTAAACCCCCTGCTCCCCAGAACTGGCTGCTCCAGTCTGGGGCGGTCATGCTCCGTTGAGGAAGGTTTTGGGCTGCATCAAAACATTGCACTCTAGCATGTTGGTTTGAGTCGTGACAGTTACTCGAGATCTGTGGCTCTTCTAGAATATGGGTGTTGCATTCGGACTGTATCATAAGATTTGTGTCGCTGAGTGCTGTTGATTGCCGATGATTCCAGCTGTTATGGGTGTAGTGTGGAGAAAGCGATTGTTATTGTTAATTTTGAACACGCAGAGCAGGGTGTTACATTACTCACTTGATTAATTTATGTTTCCCCTGATTTATTACTTTAAAGTTCTAAAAGCCTTACTGTCCATTGCTGGCTAAGTAAACTGAGTTATGCTTTTAAATTTGTCATTATATTATTATTATTGATTTATTGGCCCACCCTAATCCAGGGTGAATCACAGAGTACAAGATCAATACAACAGTACAAAACTCCAAATCAAACCTAATACAATTACAGGTTCAACATTACAGAAGTACAAAGATAAAATATACTCTTCATATCAAATACAAGTCATACATCCTAGTTCTACTATCTAACAAATGGAGACAAGACAAGATCCGCTGAAGTCATAGATAAGAGTTACAGGCATCAGGGAAATCACTAATTCCAGGAGTGCTGAACCGCTTAGGGGAATAATCTGCTAAATTACAGGTACAGTGTGAACAGATATTTCGTGTGTATTTGCTGGAAGGTGGTTATATAGAATCAGGTCATGAAAGGTACAACTGACCCATGTTGCAAAGTGTCATAAATTAAATGTTTAATACAAATGGTATCATAAGACATCAAACAATTTCTACATTACTTGTTAGTGCAGGGATCAAGTTATGAGTCAAATTTATATTTAATGTTTTAACCCATGGAGTTCTATGGCAGTTTAGATTTTGTTCTCTTAAGTTAATTAAATGGAAATATATGTATGTGTGTGTGCGTGTGTATCTTGAATCCAGATCTGTTGAGAAACATTCAGTTATCAGTTAACGCATCACTGCAAATGCTGATAGGTGAGTCTTTGCAGGCAGACTTGGGAATTCTCCAGTCCTGACAATCCAGTGAGCACAAGACCCTGTGACCTTGTGACCCTGTGGCCCTGAGCTCTGCGTGGATTGATTAGTGTGCCTGGGGCCGCAGCACACTCTTCTAGACCCAGAGAGATTCAGTGAGATGTAGAGACCTGTCCTGGAATGAAGTTCTCTGTCTCATTAAGTCCCAATTAACATGGGTTTAATTTATTTGACAGGCAATCTCTTTAATTGGTCATGTGCACACACATAACACACACACACACTCAAATTTACGGAAACTTCGCAGTTATCAGAATGAAAAACAAAGATAAGGAACTTAAATCAACTGTTTCAGAAAAGTCAACAGATACATTCATTTCAGTCTGTTGTTCTTAATGAGCTGCAGTTTTTCAAGTTGACTCTTTACATTTAAACCCCTGGTTTCCTGGAGGTGAGAAACTATAATTTATCACCGTGAGAGCTGGAGACAGGCTCTGATCTGGAGTATGTTGACAGAAAGCCCAGTCTCCTGCATGAAGTTCTGGGATTACCTCCTCCTCTCCCTCTCTTTCCCCACAGCTCACCCTCCCTCTGCAAGGTGCAGAAGTATGTCCGCATTAAGAATTGGGAAACTGGCGAGTCGCTGTATGACACCCTGCACATGAAGACCACCCAGGTGAGTCTAGACACCTGTGATTACCTGCTGATGGAGAGGAACTGGAGAACACAAAAGATTATAGGCGAGAGGGGGCCAGTCAGTCCAACATGCTTGTTTAGTTTTCAGCAGCTGATCAACCCCAAGAAAGGGCTCCAGCTGCTTGACCTGGAGAGTGTGGTGAATTCGATCAATTAAGTCGTTAACGAGAGTCTTGAGAGGAAGTGCCCAGTCATTGCTTCGACCCCTGTCAGGCTGCAGTGATCAGTCAGTGTCAGTGTCGATCTGTCCTTCTCTCTCTCCCCCCGTGCTGCAGGAGATGGCTTGTGGAGGGCGCCGGTGTCTGGGCTCCGTCATGTACCCCTCAACAATGGTGCGCCGCTCTCCCGAACACCCCCCAGACCAGGTCAGCCTACTGGACCAAGCCACAGACTTCATAAACCACTACTACACCTCCATAAAACGGTGAGAGAGAGAGAAGCGGCGAGAGATGTCTCTGTGTGTTTGTGTCCATGTGTGCTGTGTGTTTAGCGCGCGTTTATACAGTGTGCAGTATCTACAGTGTGCAGTGACCATGTGCGTATGAAGTGCGTGGTGGTCACATGGTGCTCTGTGTTGGCAGCTCCCAGTCCGAGGCTCACCAGCAGCGGCTCAGCGTGGTGCAGAGGGAGATCATCACAACTGGGTCCTATCAGCTGGAGGAGACAGAGCTGATCTTCGGGGCCAAACAGGCCTGGAGGAACGCGCCCCGCTGCGTGGGGCGCATCCAGTGGTCTAAACTACAGGTGAAGGAGGGAGGGAAGGGACGGAAGGGGTGGTGGTGTTGAAGAGCAGCGCATGGTCAGCACTGTGCCCGTGGAAGGCCGTGCATTTACTGTTTAGGCTGGCTGAAGTAAACAGCTTTGAAAAAGTGTTCGGAAGGAGGGAGAGGGTGACAGCTCAAGAGCCTCAGTAGATGGATGTTTATCGCTGTGTGTGGCCCCTGCTTAGCCTTTCTGGAGCTGCTTAACACCCCCCCACCCCCGCTTTCTGCTGCTGCACTGTGAACACACTGACTCACACACTCGCACACACACACATAAACACGCACTCCTATGCTCTGATACACCCACTCTCTAACGGGTGTCCGAGACCCACGCACATTGAAGAGGGTCAGGTGGGCAGGGCCATAGGGAGGCATGGGGCTTTTGGGAATTAATAAACATGGGGGATGATCTTAAGATGCGCCATGACTGTATAACGTTACTGTTAGATGAGTGCAGTGTGCTGTGTGTGAGCAGTATCCTCCGCCCCTGACACTGAGTGCGTTTGCAGGTGTTTGACGCTCGAGACTGCTCCTCAGCTGCGGAGATGTTCACCCACATCTGCAATCACATCAAGTACGCCACCAACAAGGGCAACCTCAGGTCAGTTTCTCCCAAGCTTGTTCTTATCTGTTTTCCGTGGCTCTTGCCAGGTCTGTGTCTTTCCTCACGGTCTCTTAATGTCATCCCTGTCACTAGTTTGAATTTTTAAACCCACGTCTTTCCTCAGCGCAAACTCACCCCCTTTAGCTTAGTGCTGAAGTTTGGGAAATGTTGTGAATCAGATGGAATATCTTATAACAAAGTGGTTCTTCATAGTTCCTTCATCGACAGTTGTGACAATGTGACCTGATATGGTCTATTATTTTCCAGACATGTTCCGTGTTCCAGGTGATAATCTGACCTGATAAAACAGAAGGGGGTTCTTTGTTAGTCTCAGTCTCGCTTTGCAGGTGCACAGAATGAAGAATGTCTAGTTGTCTGTGTTTCCTGGAAAAATGTGCGACAGGGTTCAGACACGGGGGAAGAGACAGCATCCTTGCAGCACAGCCAGGTCTAATATCGTGCCTACGTGCTACAAAATACCCTTTACTGTTCTTCGTGTGTCAGTTACATCACAACCCCCTGTCCCTGTCCTCACAGGTCTGCCATCACGGTGTTCCCTCAGAGGTCACAGGGTCACGGGGATTTCCGAGTGTGGAACCCCCAGCTGATTCGATACGCCGGCTACAGACAGCCGGACGGCTCCATCATCGGGGACCCCTCTAATGTGGAGCTCACCGAGGTTAGCTGCCACCAATACTGATATCAACACCGATAGGGATACTACTGTGACTGCTGCTGATACTGATACTGATAGTTCTGATGCTTCTGTTGTTGAAATTGCCGTTTTTGCGTCTGCTGAATAAGGCTGTGCTGATACACGATTTAATGTAGAATTGCAATTCTATTTTTCATGATATTGTATCAATACTCTGGTCTCTAGAATCGACATGCAGAGTGAACATCTGGGGGGGCTCCATCTGGGGGGGCTAATTTATTTTCATGCTGGTAATTTAAGATAATAAAGTTTCCGGTTGAATTAACATGAATGGTTTCTAAGGTTGAGTTAACACAAATGCAGTACTAACCACAATCCTAGATAGCAGTAATCGGGGAAATAAATGAAGTCTGTTTCCTCATTCAAGATACAGCAAAATCAAAACCAGCAAACAGAAAATACAACAATAAATGTTTTATCGGGTTGACAGAAACAAAGACGCGGGTCACTAGGCCCATCTGTTTTCTTTTTTTTCTTATGTGTACTGTGTATTTGGCACAGTTCTGGGGCAGCTGTAGCAGGGCAGAAATATGATGAACTGACTTGTGACGGTGCCATGTTCAAAGTCACTGGGCTCTTAAGTAAGGCCCACTCTACTGCCAATGTTAGTCTAAGGAGATTGCATTGCTGTGTGCTTGATTTTATACACCTGTCACCAATGGGTGTGGCTGAAATAGCAGAATCCACTAAATATTTTTGGCCATGTAGTGTATGTTACGTTAGGCTATGCTGTTGACTGTTAATTGCATTTATTGCACAGCAAGCAGCTGGTCAAGTTTTAAACATGCTTCGGTTAAATGCATGTCGTTTTAATGCATAATGTGGATTAGTGCATAAAGTAATGTGGTCCCATTGTGATCAATTTCATAAAGGAGTTTACACCTGATAATAGTGCTGTCCACTGCAGTAAAGTTCTGACTTCAATCAAATACTTTTTCATACTTAATAGAAGAAGAAAAAAATTGTTTTCATTGACCTGTTTTCATTCACACTGACACAACGCCCCCCTGCCAAGGTGACAGTAACCTCCCCGTCTCTCTTCAGCTGTGCGTACAGATGGGCTGGCGGCCAAGAGGGGGGCGTTTTGACGTGCTGCCCCTGATCCTGCAGGCCCGTGGGGAGCCCCCCCAGATCTTCAGTCTGCCCCCTGAGCTGGTTTTGGAGGTGCCCATCACACACCCCACGTGAGTCTCATGCTCTGTGTATTTTGCTGTATATCTGTCTATATGCTTGTCTGTCTGAGTATGAGTTGATCTAACTCTTCTGCACTTGTGAGATTCATGTATGTATGTTTGTATGTATGTGTGTGTGTGGCATGTGGCGCCTCTCACAGGGCCAGATGCAGATGTGCCGGTGTTAATCCTATGTGGGTGCAGGACGGGTGCTCTGCTGGGTGTTGCTGTTGTGACAGGGCTCTTTGTGTGCATGTGCGTTGCGGGTTTAACACTCTACTGGGTGGGGCTGTGTGGTGCGTGGTTTCAGTCTCAAGCGGGGGGCTCCGACCTGCACACGCTACTGTGTACTATGTGCTGTGTGTTGTGTCCTGTGCTGTGCTGTGTGCTAACTGTGCTGTGTGTGGCAGGCTGCCCTGGTTTGCAGAGCTGAATCTGCGGTGGTATGGCCTCCCTGCCGTGGCTAACATGCTGCTGGAGATCGGTGGGTTGGAGTTCACTGCTACACCCTTCAACGGCTGGTACATGGGCTCCGAGATCGGCGTCAGAAACTTCTGTGACAACTACAGATACAACATCCTGGAGGTATGGCATCAGGCGCTGCCAGCAGCTGCCAGTGATCTAAACAGCAAAGCAACACAGGCAAAAAAGAATGACAACATTGACCTTAAACAGAGAGATTCAGCAGGCATGCAGGGCAGTCGCAGGAAAGAGATCTGCAGGGTCTTGCGAGCTCTAGTCTGAACAGAGACCAGTTGGACTAGTTGAGAACTGATTCAAGAGTGAACAGAGATCAGGCCTAATTTTGCGAGGGTTTGGGGAAGTGAAGCTCTGGCAAGAAACAGACAGGTTTTCAATATAATGATCTCTGGTACGTAGTTCAAGTGAGACAGAAATGTAGGCACAGAAAAATAACAGCCTGCAGCTTTTCACCACCACCCTCCCTTCACCCACAAGCTTTATTTGATTAGTTTAAGAATGCTGTTTCCTTTATTAAGGCGTTAAATTAAGCATTTCAAATCATTCGCCATATTGTCTTTGATCCAGATTCTTCACTGTTAAGGTTAGCACAAAAGGTCCCTTTGTTTAGAGCTCGATACATTTTTACCACAACCAGGTATGATTTGGCGGGATGTAGCTTTTGAATTTCTTCCAGACTCCCACCTGCTGGCCTGGAGGACCAGTTACAGTGTTCATTTCAGACAGCCCATTTTGTAGCAGTTAAAAAGCAACTACTTCCTAATCTCATGCAATGACAAGTTAAGGCAGTGCTGATGCTCCTGGGGTGGTAGCCACGACTGGGGACCCCCATGCGTATCTGTGCATCTAGAAAGGCAGCGTGTTGAGGTGGTGTCGTGCTCTTCTGTGTGTGTGAGTGTAGGAGGTGGGGCGGCGCATGGGTCTGGACACCAGGAAGACCTCGTCTCTGTGGAAGGACAAAGCCATGGTGGAGATCAACATTGCAGTGCTGCACAGTTACCAGGTGACCCGCTGACACCGACGCACACAGCACACAAACACCGGCGCATCGCACAGAGATACTCACCACACGCGAACCTCAGATCTCCGTCTCACTGCCCGTGTCTGTCTCTGCCTGTTGCCACTGTGTGTGTGTGTGTCTCTGCCTGTGTGTGTGAGAGCAGCAGGCAAAGGTGACCATAGTGGATCACCATGCGGCCACCGAGTCCTTCATGAAGCACTTGGACAATGAGTACCGTGCGCGAGGAGGCTGCCCGGCTGACTGGGTGTGGATTGTCCCTCCGCTGTCCGGCAGCCTGACCCCTGTCTTCCACCAGGAGATGCTCAGCTACATGCTGTCGCCCACCTTCCTGTACCAGGTAACTCAGGACACTAGGCTGCACACAGACAAAACACAACAGTAAGAAACACACAACTACCTAGACACAGGTTGCCCTCTGGACTGTTGTAGCTGGTTCACTTGATGGACACTGTAGACATCAAGTCAACTTCATGCCAGCAGCTGTCTGATGTAGTCTGGCTTGGTCAGGGTGTGGCAGTTCCACAATGTAGGAGCTGAGCTGTGGTTACACATGAGAGGAACATTGGGACACAGGACTTGTCTGAACCTCTCAACAGTTTTTAATCTGTTAAATTCCTTTGCAACCAATTTGTAGGCTACCTCCTTTAAATTCATATATTGTGGATCATTTATTTTTCTCTTCATATATCTTTTGTCTCCCCACTTTCCCTTGTCCTATCACTCTCTTCTCTCTCTATCTTTGCGCCTTTCAGCCAGACCCCTGGAACCTGCCCGGATTCAGTGCAAAGAAGAAGATCACCTTCAAAGAGGTTGCAGAGTAAGACTGGCTCTTATTTACTGTTAGCACCATCTGCCATGCTTAGTTGGAAGGGTTTGACACATTGTACTTCTGAATTGTTCTGGTGTGCCCAGGGAGAGGCTTTCCATTTCTGTGTGATGTATGGAACCCAGTCTTTTCTACCGTGGCATATTTGTATTGGGCTTTCAGGATGTTTATAAAGACACTTGAGAGGCGCTGTTCTGCTCTGGCTAATGAGCTGTTGTCTCTTGTAAACACATTCTTGTCACGTTACCGAATCCCCACCGCATTTCAGTGACGTGCCGTGAGAGCAGCGTCGGTGTGGGTTGTGATTGGTGCTGCAGGGCTGAGCAGAGTGTAGCTCCAGCTCAGCGTCCCAAAACACAGCCGTGATGACCGTGTGTCTCTGTCTGTGTGTGTGCCTGTGTGTGTGTGTGTGTGTGTGTGTGCCTGTGTGTGCGCTTGTGCGTGTCTGTGTCGCAGGGCTGTGAAGTTCTCCGCTTCCCTGATGGGCCACGCCATGGCACGGAGGGTGAAGGCGCGGATCCTGTACGCCACGGAGACGGGGCGCTCGCAGACCTATGCGAACATGCTCAGGGACATCTTCAAACGAGCCTTCGCCCCTACGGTAACCTGACCGGGGGCAGTGCAGAATGAATGTCGATGAGCCGATCAATAAAATCAGTTGATCAAACAATATGACATCTACATAAATTACAAATTATAAATTCATGTAGAACTTAGAGCAGCTGAAATGAATAGTGGACGGTATTGACCTCGAGGTGTGCGGCTCATTGCAGGTGGTGTGTATGGATGACTACGACATCGTGAACCTGCAGCATGAGAACCTCGTCCTGGTGGTGACCAGCACCTTTGGAAATGGAGACCCTCCTGAGAATGGAGAGGTAACTGCCCACCCCATTACCGTCAAGCTTTATGTGTGTGAGGTAGAGCAACAAAATGGGGAAGAAACAGAAAACAGACTACTCTATGGGGTCCTTAGAGTGCCAACTATAAGGACATGTATGTGTTGACACCTGGCAACATCCTTGTGTATGCTGAGAAAGATTGTGTGTATTTTATATGTAGGGGGTTCTGTTTTGTGGAGTTGGCCACTGGTCTTGGTCTCTGATGCTGGATGATTAGTTGTCCTCCAGAAGTTAGTTTGGCGGCTGTTGAGTGTCTTATCCGTGGCGGAGATGCAGTGAAGCATGCCTATCTTGCTCTTCTGCAGATGTTCTCCAAAGCCCTGATGGAGATGTCACACCCCAGCTCGTCCGAGTCTCAGCAGAGGAGGTGAGTAGGGTATCTGAAGTGTGTGGACCCATGCGTGTGCTGAGGAATGGGCTCTGGGTCACGATTTCCTGACAGTGTCCTGTCGGTTGGTTCGGCAGGAGCTACAAGGTTCGTTTTAACAGCCTGTCCAAGATGGATGACATTCTGGAGCACTTGAAGAGAGGACCTCGGCTGTCCAGCAACACGGAGAGTGCAGGACCACTGGGGACCATGAGGTACTGACATACTCATTGTACATCGATCAACTCACAGTACACTGGGTTCATTCTCTTGCGAAAGACCAGTAAGCCGGGACTCAGTGTCAAGCGCTGCAATCAGGACAGTCAGGCTCTGCTCAGTGGATTTAACCCAGACAGGCCTGTTGCTGTGTTGTATTTGAGCACTTGGAGTCACTAAGCAACTGGGAAGCCATTCCAGGCATTCCTCCACTGGGAAAAGTCTCCAGCACTGTACGATGCTTTCCATCAGTCTTGAAACCAACATAACTAAAGGCTATCTTTAGTTTGAAACATATTAAAACAAAACAGTAGATTCTGCTTGTAATGCTTATAAGTGGCAAAAACAAAAGTGAGCAGTTCTGGAGCTCCCCAAGCACTCTGAGGTGCAGCGCTACACCATTTTAGAGCTGCTTGGAAAGTACGGCACTCACAGATACTTTCATACCAGCCTACTTCAAACCTAAATAAATACCTTACACAGCCTACACAACACATTAACAAGGGAAAGTATTTTGCTGCATAAAAATGCTGCAAAATTCAGATGAGCACAAAATTTGAGGTGAGAGAATTAAAATGGTAAACGAGTGTGGAGGGTATTGCCACTGTGTGTGTGTGTGTGTGAGTGTTTTTTAAGGGTGTGTTCGTGTTGGGGGGTGGCCTGTGGTGTGGGTGTATGCCAGTGTCAGTTACCCCCTGCCTCTGGCTATGTCCACAGGTTCTCTGTGTTCGGATTGGGCTCACGGGCGTACCCGCACTTCTGCGCCTTTGCCCACGCGGTAGACACACGCTTCGAGGAGCTGGGGGGCGAGCGCATCCTGGAGATGGGGGAGGGCGACGAGCTGTGTGGCCAGGAGGAGTCCTTCAGGAATTGGGCCAAGGGTGTGTTCAAGGTGAGCCTGTGGGGGGTTGGGTTGGGTGGGGTTGAGGGGTCTTGGGACCCCTGCAGAGCACTGGAGTGGGATCAACGCATGACAGGCCACACACTTTGAAAATTGTATCCAATATTTTATAATACAGCTGTGCGTCTGGTTCTATGCAGGCGGCCTGCGAGACGTTCTGTGTGGGGGAGGAGTCTGAGCTGGAGGAGGAGGAGGATGTGTTCTCCAGCGAATGGCAGCCCCACACCTACAGGACCGTCATCAGGGCCACGCCTACCACCATAGTCACTGGTGAGCCAATCAGCACACAGCACAGCCAAGCCGCACCCTTGGAATTGGTCAGGAAGGGGTATGGTCAGCTCAGCCCCGACCTCCTTGTTCTGTTTTTAGTATTACATTCAAAGTGCGGGGTCTGTCTTGGTACCGAGTGTGCTGTTTTCCTTGTGTGTGTGTGTATTGATTCTGTCTCTGTGTCCCTCAGCTCTCTCCCAGCTGCACAAGAAGAAGGTGTTTGAAGCAAAGGTCATCTCTACACACAACCTGCAGTGTGACAAGTCCAGGTAGGCAGGACAGGCACTGGGGCCGAGGGGGACAGCAGCTGTCTTCTGAGCGTGGAGCAGGGCAGTCACACAGACAGGCCAGGGAATAACAATGATCAAAGTCGTCCTATTTGTATTCAGCCCGTAACGAGGAACAGGAAAGTGTGGTAGCCTCTGTTTCAGGTCTGCTCCTTCTCAGAGCAAACAAGGGCAGAGCTCGGGGTATCTGGGGGATCTGGTCGTGCATGTGCAAGATGATCCAAACAGCCACCTTTTATTTGTAACTTCATTGCTTTTCTGGTGCCGTGCCGTGCAGTCGTGCCACAGTGCTGGTGAAGCTGGACTCTGGGGGTCAGAGGGAACTGCAGTACCAACCTGGTGACCACCTGGGCATCTACCCCACCAACCCCCAGGGTGTGGTGCAGGCGGTGCTGGCCCGAGTGTGCGACCCACCGCCCATTAATGACACCGTCACCACAGAGAGCCAGAAGGAGAGGAATGGTAACCACAGCATGCCTCTGGTCTGGGTGAGGGAGGGGTCAGGGAGTGGCAGGGTCCAGAGGACTGAGAGACCAGGTGTCTTATGTGTTTCGTGGGGATCAAAGGTGATACACTGACACCGGAGACAAAGCAGTGGGTGAGGTTGGCCAGATTGTCATGGGGAGCTAGGAAAGAGCAGGGCAATAAAGAGGGATTATTCAGCAGGGGGGGTTTGGAGGGAGGCAGTTGGAGGGGTGTTATTGGTGTGGGTTCTGCCCCTGTCTCAGTGTGTGCTGATGCTGACATGCCCCTGATCCCTCTCCAGGTCAGAGTGTCTGGGTGGAGGATGGAAGGCTGCCCCCCTGCACCTTCATGCAGGCCCTGTCCCACCTGCTGGACCTCAGCAGCCCCCCAGCGCCACCCCTGCTGCGGCTCCTGTCCCAGCTGGCCACGGACCAGCAGGAGCGTTTGCGCCTGGAGACACTCAGCCAGGTACAACCAGTGTGCTGTGTGTGTGAGTGTGACACTGTGCTGTGTGTGTGAGTGTGACACTGTGCTGTGTATGTACTTGTGTGATGCTGTGCTGTGTGTACTTGTGTGACGCTGTGCTGTGCTGTGTGTACTTGTGTGACGCTGTGCTGTGCTGTGTGTACTTGTGTGATGCTGTGCTGTGTGTACTTGTGTGACGCTGTGCTGTGCTGTGTGTACTTGTGTGATGCTGTGCTGTGTGTACTTGTGTGACGCTGTGCTGTGCTGTGTGTACTTGTGTGATGCTGTGCTGTGTGTACTTGTGTGACACTGTGCTGTGTGTGTACGAGTGTGACGCTGTGCTGTGCTGTGTGTACTTGTGTGACACTGTGCTGTGTGTGTACTTGTGTGACGCTGTGCTGTGTGTGTGAGTGTGACACTGTGCTGTGTGTGTACTTGTGTGACGCTGTGCTGTGTGTACTTGTGTGATGCTGTGCTGTGTGTGTACTTGTGTGACGCTGTGCTGTGTGTGTACGAGTGTGACGCTGTGCTGTGTGTACGAGTGTGACACTGTGCTGTGTGTGTACTTGTGTGACGCTGTGCTGTGTGTACTTGTGTGATGCTGTGCTGTGTGTGTACTTGTGTGATGCTGTGCTGTGTGTGTACTTGTGTGACGCTGTGCTGTGTGCTCCTGCAGGCAGGGGAGCAGTACGAGTCGTGGCGCTGGGAGCACATGCCCACGATGGCGGAGGTGCTGGAGGAGTTCCCCTCCGTCAGCCTGCCCTCTTCCCTGGTGCTCAGCCAGCTGCCCCTGCTACAGCCGCGCTACTACTCCATTAGCTCCTCCCCCCTGGCCTGCCCCGGCGAGATCCACGCCACCGTGGCAGTGGTGCAGTACCGCACACAGGGTCAGTCCTTCTGTGTGTAACAGTGTGTGTATGTCAGGCATGACCGTGCGCTGTCTGTCTCTGAGGGGCCGCTCTGCACATGGCATCAGTATCTGTGTGTATCTCCTGACAGGTGGACAGGGACCCTTGCACTATGGCATCTGTTCCAACTGGCTGAACCAGATCCAGTCAGGCCAGCCGGTGCCGTGCTTCATCAGAGGGTAGGACTCCAGGGAGAGCGAGAGGGGGGTGGGGAAAGACGAGGGAGGAGAGAAGGGTGAAGAGAGAAGGTGCCCTTCTCGTTTTGCTTACACTTCTCATGAATTTGAACCAGATGTAATTGTTTTTGTCGTCCCCATCCCCCCTCCACAGGGCCCCTTCATTCCGCTTGCCCTCGGATGACTCCACCCCTTGCATCCTGGTGGGACCCGGAACTGGCATCGCCCCCTTCAGGAGCTTCTGGCAACAGCGGCTCTATGAGATGGAGCAGCTGGGTCAGTGGAGACAGGGTGTCTGTCTGAGAGGGAGGGAGAGGCAGGGAGGGGTGTGTCTGAGGTAGAATGAGAGGGAGCACTGTGGAGAGCACATCTGTTACCTAGCCAGTACATCTAGATGACAAGGAACCTCTCTCGCTGTGCAGGCAGGAGACCGCGGGGCTTGGTGCTGGTGTTCGGCTGTCGGCAGGCTGAGTTTGACCACATTTACAAGGAGGAGGTGGAGGATGCCCAGAGGAGGGGGGCGATCAGTGCTGTCTACACTGCTTACTCCCGGGAGCAGAGCATTCCCAAGGTACAGCAGCCGGACTTACACACTGCTACTATAGTTTCCCCAGGGTACGGCACACTGAATTGCGCATCGTCACTGCAGACACTAATCAACATACACCGGTATTAAACCAGTATTATACCGGTATTACACCAGTATTACACACTGGGACTTCAGACAGAGGAGGGCTGGGAGCTCAGGACTGCTGTTCTGTCCGTGCTGTACTGAACTGTCCATCTGTGTGTATGCGGCTGCCAGACGTATGTGCAGGACTTGCTGAGGCAGCAGCTGGTGGACACAGTCTGTGAGGCGATGGGCCCAGGCGGGGGGCACATGTTCGTGTGCGGCGACGTCACCATGGCCAGGGATGTGCTGGCCACTGTGCAGGACATCTTGGTGGAGCGCTGGGGCATGAGTGACAATGAGGCGGGCAGCTACCTCACCAGGCTCAGGGTAAGGGCATGGGGGCCAAGGGTTGATTTCTCGTTTCGTCAGATCAGTTTTCAAATCGAATGTCTCGCCGGTCTCACACACTCCCTCGTCTCTGTCCCTGCAGGACCGGGCGCGGTATCACGAGGATATCTTTGGGGTGACGCTGCGCACCCATGAGGTCACCTCCCTGATCCGGTACCGCTGCCATTTCCTGGAGGAGAAGAAGCCATTGGGGCCGGAGCTGTGACAGGACACCGGCTGGATCAGATACATGAACACACATTGACACACATACACAACACTCGTGCTTCGGTCACATCACTCGGCCCCATTTTCCCATAGCAACACACAACCCTTCAAATGAACAAGAGACAGCATTCACACAGACCCACACATATACAACTGATCTAATAAAGCTAAGCATAAAAATACAAAGATCTTCAATTTTAATTGTTTAACGAATTCCTAAATAATTAAATCCATAAATGAATCTCTCGAGACTCTCAGGTTGCCCTTCTGTTCTCATGCAGCCAGATAAAAACTTTAATTTTGTACAGTGCTTTGAGATATATAAAATACAGCTTCTATATTCTATATCCATATGCTTTCAACCCAGTGTGCCTCTGGGAGAGCCGTTTCACCTCCAGCTCACCTCTTCACTGCGTTGGTTAAAGTGCGAGATTGTAGAAGTGCTTGTAATTTATATATTTTATTTTATTTCTTCTGCCTCTTCTCCTTTATAATAAGATTTACTGTATATAAGACTCAAGGTGGTGGTTCTTTCAGGGAGTGTTTTCTTATTTGAAATATTAAACCAAGTATGTATTACAAACAACAACAATAAATGTCTGGTAGTTTTGTGAAACTCGGCCCGTGCCTCAAGGCTCGTGTTTGGTACTCAATCTCTGCACCCCTCTGCTTGCCACAGCGGCGAACCCACAGTTACATAAGAACATAAGAACATAAGAAAGTGTCCAATTGAGAGGAGGCCATTCACTCAGTGATCCAAGGATCCTATGCAGTCTATTTTTGAATGTTCCCAAATTTTAATATTAATAATAATAAACAACCAAACTCCTGGGCTTACATAAATTAACAAAATAATAATAAAGTATTTAAACAAATCACAGCCTCACCACAAGCTGTATGAACCCCCTCCTGTCCAGATCTGAATGAATCTTTTAGTTCCCCGCAGCCTTACCCCAATCGGGCCATACCAATAAAGCAGGTGAGCACAGGGGTAGCCAGCTGGCAAAAAGAAACAATTTAACCAGGAAGGCTTTCTGCCACATCCCTGTAGTTTCTCATATTTCGACGGTCTTCATCTTAAAATTGTTACATACTAGAGACGCCAGCAGGGTTCCCACCTGGGGTTATACTAGTCAGGGCACAAGTACTCCCACTCCTCCAACAATAGCTGGGCCAAAGATGTAAAAGCAGGTATGTGGGGCGATGGCTTTGTCCCCCCCATTCGCATTCCAGGAAGCAAAACAGAGGAGCGATAACAAACCCCCTGCTCTGTAAGTGTGCAAAAGTGTTTTCTTCTGCTTTCACTTTGACTCCTGTGTGGTGTTATCTGCTGTGTCAAGATGGTACAGAGCGCTCTGAGATTGTGGTCAGCACTAGAATTTGCACAGAGAGATATGATTTGATTTGTCTCTACACTTCCTCTATTTATGAAGTGTTTAAACAATAACAGGATGGAGTGATCACACTCCAACGTCATCACTCTTTCATTAGCAAAATGAAAAATCAAAACGACAACAAGAAAAGAGGACCTAGTCACTTTCACTGTGAGGTTTTAACAGTCATGTGAAATGGGAAGCGTTTATGGGAAATGTTAGGGGAAGTTATGAAACACCCCTTACAGATGGCTAGAGAAGCCCTATATAAGAGCCCAGCGCTGACAGACGACACCGCCACCAACATGCATTCCCTCCTGGTGAAGGCTGCTCTGCTCCTCCTGGCCCTGTCCTCTGTGGACGGGAAGACTTATGAGCGCTGTGAGCTGGCCAGGACGCTGAAGGCTGCTGGACTGGACGGGTACCGAGGATACAGCCTGGCCAACTGTGAGTACAGAGCACACACACACTGGACTACACTACTTTGAGATGCTATTCCTCTACTGCCACTGGGCTGGTGCACATAATCAGACAGTATTAGCCTCAGTAGCAGAAAAAATTATCAAAGTTAATTTATTTTAGTAAACACAAGATACACGTCAGGGCTATATTTGTTCTAGGATAATACAGAATATTTGTTTTCCTGATCCAACATTTAAAATTAGAAACATAGCATCATGACTAACTTTTGGAAGTGACACGTGAATATGTCATTGTTCTCCTGCGTCTCTGTCTGAAACGCATTGCTTCGCAAACCCTGCTGCTGTCCTGCCAGGGGTGTGCACGGCCTTTGCGGAGTCCAGTTACAACACCGCGGCCATCAATCACAACCGGGACCAATCCACCGACTACGGCATCTTCCAGATCAACAGCCGCTATTGGTGTGAGGATCACAAAACCCCCCGATCCAAGAACGCCTGTGGGATCGAATGCAGCCGTGAGTGGAGCTCTTACTGCTTCTGTCTCCCTGAAGTGTGCAACTCCTTTCCTGAGAGGAGGGCTGCGTCACCATTCCCCTAGTCTGCTCTTTCTCTCCCTCTCTCTCTCTCTCTCTCTCTCTCTCGAACCATTAGCTCGTCTGTTCCCTTGGCTGTTCTCCTGTGCAATGTGCGGTTTGCCCGTTTCTAGTTCCTGTTTGAGCAGCACAGTGCTGACGGGTCTTTGGTCCTGTTTTCAATCCAGACCCTCACCTCTGTCTTGTCCTTCCAGAGCTGCTGACTGATAACATCGGAGTAGACATCACCTGTGCCAAGCGCGTGGTCAGAGACCCCAACGGCATGTCAGCCTGGTGAGTTCAGGAGAGGGCGGGATGCTCTGTCTGTCAGCCCTGACACTGGACTGTGGGTTTGGGTGCCCAAGAATGAAAAACAAATCTTCAAATGAAAGCCAACCATTGCTTAATGATGAATTCAGATCAATCAAAGTGTAACATCCATTGTGAATTCTATTCACTTATTTCCGTTCATTTATATATTTCATAGTTTGCAACAAATGCAATGTGTTTAGCACCTCTCTTCTACCTGTAGTTCATCTGAAGTATAACGCTGTTTTTGTGAATACTGGACGGCTGTGTGCTAATAGGGCTCTGTTTGTGTCCTCAGGGTGGGCTGGGTCAACAAGTGCAAGGGAAAAGATCTCAGCAAATACACGGCCGGCTGCGGTGTGTGAGGGGCGGACACTTGCAGTCCATACGCCCGCCAAACCGGGGGCGGCATTTGTGCTATTATTGCAAATCTGAATAAACATCATTGTAAATCTGAATCATCACCATGCAGACATAATAAAGCACACTTTGAGACAACGGTGCCTTCTGCGTTTTCTTTTCATCTCCAGTGCCTGTGCATTTGCAGTGTGAGTGAAACGGACGAAACGGCCCCACCAAAGCATCGAGTTGTGAGAATTGTACACAGTGGGGCAGTGGCGTTTGTTATACACACAAATAGGGTGTGGAAGTGTTGTATTGTTTTGCCTCACACAACTCAGACAATACTGTCATTTCAGCAGGGTTGAAGGCTAAGGATATACGTCCATTTCTGCAAGTTTAGGGGCCAATATTCAAACCCTCGCCCTCTCCACAGGAATTATAGGAATGGTTTGTGGTTGAAAACAACAGGAAACAAACCTTGAATTGATTGAAACTCGTGAAAGTGCAGTTCAAGTGTAACACGTGGCCAGTTGAATTGGCACGGAAAGATAATATTTAAATCTTTATTTTCAGATAAAACAAAGTGCACTTAAGAGATGTACGTTTCTAATATCAATCTTCTTATTCATATAATAATTAAAAAAGTCCACAAGAACACTCTCATATACAGGCTTTTTTTGTTGTTGTTTGAAATACCTTGTTTCCTCTTAATAACACCAACTTCAATATCATTTTCTTTTAAATACCTCCATGGTCTTTGTTTATTGTTGGCATTTTTTATTTCTCATGCCACAGCAGAGCATGCTTGTCCTCCTGCAACAAGGACGTTCTGTCTGTGTGTGAGAGTGTGTGTCTGTCTGTGTGTGAGTGTGCCTGTGTGTATGTGCCTGTGTGTGCGTTTGTGAGCTTCTCCTGGACCCGTGATGGAAACTAGTCTGTGCTCAGAGCGCAGGGTGAGAGTGAGTCAGGATGTCTGGGCTGCAGTGGAGCGGAGGCTGTGAGAGACTCATTCAGACGTCCACCATGTTCCCTGAGCCACTGGCTGTCCTCCTCGCCCTCCTGCACCTCCACGGCACGGGTGAGTGCACTTCTCTCCGGGGTTAATTCATTCTGTAGCTGTTTGCTCAGTTAGAAAGGGGATTATTTTGCAGCGGGTGTGTCTGTGTGTGTATTCGTACAGTAGGTGAATGTGTGACCGTGTGCGGAAATGGGTCCCTCGTGTTACAATCCATCTTCTCTATTCACTCTTAAACAGAAAGTTGAAATCCAAGGTCTGAAGCAAGGCTAAGACAGACAGCATTTGTTTAATTTCAGTTTCTGTGGTTCGTGTCAACAAAATGATGAACAAATTATTGTTAACGAGAAAGTCAGCATTTTTTCTCTGTAGGAGATTGACAGTGGAAGGGAAGACTCTCGAGTTCCCCTCTTTTCATGCAGACATATCTCCACATTCATTTTTGAAAAGGAGAAAGATGAATAAGATATAAATGCATATACACTTAGGTCCATAAATATTTGGACAGTGAGACAATTGTCATCTTTCAAATCCATTGTGGTGGCGTACAGAGCCAAAATTATGACAATTGTGTCACTGTCCAAATATTTATGGACCTCACTGTATACAGTGGCAATAGGAAGTATTTGGCCTTTGGAATTTTCCAGATCTTGTCGTATTACATCCTGAAATGTTGACGCATTTATAAGGGATTTTTCCCCCCCTTTGATTTACACAACCCACTCCACACTTTCGATGTGGGGGCGAAGAAACGAATCATGTAAAAATAAAAACCTGAAAAGTGTTCATTAGAAATGTATTCACCCCCGTTCCTATGACACGCCTAAATAAACTCAGGTGCAACCGAATGCCTTACGAATTCACAGCATAAATTGCATGGAGTCTATTTGTGTGCAATAAAAGTGGTTCACGTGATTTCAGATTAAATACAGCCGTCTCTGTAAGGTCCCACAGTTGGGTAATACATTCCAAACAAAGATGTGAAGATCAAGGAGCTTCCAAAACATTGAAATGCATCAAAAGTCCAAGCGGGGTGAATACTTCCTATAGCCACTGTATGGATATATGTATCCATACATGTAAGTGATATTTACACAGATATTCAGCAGCAAGATCTGAAAATAAAGCACAGGTTTAGAATGGAGCAGAATGTAGTGGATCTCCAAGGCTGCCCCCTTTACTATTCCTTCTGTGCCTCTCTGCTCCCCTGGCTCTGTGCTCAGGTGTGCATGGCGAGGGTTGGTCTATTAAGGTGCCCTCAGAGGTGCGGGCGGTGGAGGGATACCCCGTGGTGCTGCCCTGCACCTTCTCCCACCCCCACCACACGCGGCACTCTGCCCTCCTGGCCCTGTGGAGGCTGGGCCCCAGCGCCGGCGGCCACGTGGTGTTCCAGTGCAGCAGCCACAACGCCAGCGACGGCTGCCGGCCCGGGCACAGCCAGGACCCCCGCTACCGGCTGGAGGGCGACCCGCGGCAGCACGACCTGTCCCTGCGTATCCACAGCGCCACCCTGCAGGACGCCGGCCGCTACTACTGCCGCTTTGAGCTGCCCGGGCACCTGGGTGCCAGCTTTGAGAACAAGATGGGCACTCTGTTGCGTGTGGAAGGTACAGAGACCAAGCCCCCTCACACGCCAACATACCTGCCATTTTCACAATCCTAAAAGGCAGCACATGCCCACACACATATGCCCGTCCCCAACAACACCCACCCAGACAATAATCACAACTCCAGCCCTGGCCACTGCTTTATTAGTATTTATATTTATTTTTCCTTGTGTTGTCATAAAGCCCCACCACGGATCTTGCAGCTTTGGTTGGAGGGTGGCGTGGAGTCGGGGTTCAGGGCCCTGTGCCAGGCCCAGGGGTCCCCTCTGCCAGTGGTTCAGTGGACTGGACCTGATCAACATCTGGATTACCTCCCCTCCTATGCCAGCCCCAGCGGGACTCACCAGGTCACTCGGGAGCTGAGGAACCTCACCCACGGGGGGCCCTTCACCTGTCTAGCCACCAACCCTCTTGGCACAGAGCGGGGCACCCTCTACCTGCTGCCTTCCGATGCCCCGCTGACAACCCCCCGGGCCCCAGCTGTGCCCCCAACCCCCGCCCCTGTCCTACTGCTGCTGCTCTGCCTCTCGCTGGGAATCAAACTGCTCCTGCTGCTGGCGGGGGGGGGCTGGCTGCTGGGGCGAGGAGGGGCGTTCCGTACCCTCCAGCCCTGATCACCTGACCACTGCTGTGCAAATCCCTGCTCATTGGGCTTGTCTGCCTTTGCAATGGGTTCTTTTCAGGGAAGAGAACCTCTTGAATCTCTCTTTAATACTCTCCCCTGCAGGGCTCTACAGCAGTACACAGTGACATTGCGTTGAATGAACAGCTGCTTTTTCAATTTCACAAGCACTCAATGTTTCGTATCCCCTCAAGGTATTTATAGCTAAAATCACTGAAATGCCAGCTGCAAGCAACAGAGAACAGCATTGTTTATGCATTTAAACACAACAATTAACCACGTCTGTGATGTCAGTTGTGTTTGTTTGCCCTCGTCTTCCTTTGCATCTTTTTAAAGAGCGGATGATCTGTCCTCACATGATCCTGACCTCTCCGATACAGTCAGTGTTTCTGCTCTGGAGGTTCCTGCACTGCCAGAAATAAAAAGAGGAAGTCATTCCATTCAAAAGCAACAGTTTCATTAAGTTTATTATCCCCGTAAATTCAACCATGCACGAATTTAAAAAAAAAATGGAAACAGAAAGTGTACAGCTTTCACTCACATACCTCAGTATTAGTAGACATGGTTATTTATGCAGTGCTGTGACACCTTCACCCCAACAAATTACGGCACACTGTAAAGCGATTGCACAAACCTGTACAATGCAATTACACCACTTCTGTATTGGAAACCATCGTGATGCAAAACACACAATCTCCCCAAGAGGGAACTGAAACTAGACTTTTAGGTGGTGGAAACTGTGGCCAGTATCTATTATATCTACAGGATTCTGTGCTGTCATTGCAGGTGTATGTGCAGGTACAGGCAAGGTGACGGTGCATGCTTGCCTCCAGGTGAGAGGAAGGGCAATATGTGGCAGCCAACACTGACGTGATGCTTTATCTTACAACACCAATAAAACAATCAAGTTTTCATGTGAGGTTGTAATCGCCAGTTTATGACATCAAGTGAACGAACACAAAAATATCTGTACACATAACATTGCCCAGATTGGAACAATACAAGTTGCATTTAAAAAATAAAAAACAGCTTTTTTGGCTGATTTTGGCCTTTTAAAGAGAGCTGTGTAGATTATAGATTATTTATTCATTCTTCTCTCCATTTCCTTTCTAAACACTCACTACCCAATGAACTCTAGCTTCTGTCCCATCAGTCCATCACCAGGGTGGGTCTGTCTTCCCCTGCCAGTCTCAGCTCAGACCACGGCGGCAGCTCCAGTCGGGTCAGTTCAGTGGCAGGGCTGTGCGGCGGGTACAGGGAGAGTGAACCGGTGATGGAGGACGAAACTGAAGAGCTGCTGTGTACCCGGACACCCCCTTCCTGCCAGGTTCTGACAGCGACATGTGGGAGAGGGCACCTCACCGGGATCTCGGGCCTCACTCTTGCGCCGCGCCTCCTCGGCTCTGTACCTTCCCCACTCCGTCCCTGCGACCTCCCTGCCTCGCCCCTCTGCCCCTACTGGCGCCGCCTCTCCTCCTGCGGGGCGGCGGTGGGGCCCCCTCCTCCTTGGCTGCCTGGGCCCACAGCGTGTCGAAGCACCCGGGCGGCTGGTACCCTGGCTGGGTGTCGTCCAGGGGGTCCTTGGACAGCAGGATCCAGACGGCTGGCACGTTCCTGCTGACGGTGAGGCTGTCCAGCCCGGCGGCCGGCTCCAGCGGCTCCCACACTTCCTGGGTGCGCCGGTACTGCAGGCGGGTCAGCTGGTGCAGCCCGTGCACCCGCCGCTTCAGCACCTCCACGCAGCTCACCGCCTTGGCCACGCTGCGTCCCGTGCCCACAAACACCACGCTGCGTGCCTCCCCGCCCTCCAGCCGCCCGGCCGCGAAGCCCAGCAAGTTGCGGATCTTGCTGCCGTCCTTCACCCGCATCTCTGGCGTGCCGGCGGGCAGCCCGGTGAAGGGGCAGGGGCAGGGCTCCTCCTCTGTGCGAGCCTTGCGGTAGTTCTCCATGGGCCACGGGTAGCTTAGGGTCTCACCCCTGCACAGCACAACACACACACAAAACAACACAGAGACAAGGTTGTGAGTGTCTACCCCCCAATTGCAAGACTGCTAGGACAACCATACAATTACACACAAATGTCATACATAGCCTACAAACATATAAATGAACATATAGGCTTATATACATAAACTATATATATATATATATATATATATATATATATATATACACACACACACACTGCAAAGTCTAACAGCCTGCGTTTACTAAGGATTATCTGTAAACGGACTTAAATACATACACATTATCATATCATAGCATAGAGCGGATCAAAGCGTCACCTAGTGGACGTTTATAAGTTCTGCGGAATCCGACATGCACAATGCAGACCCTTCAATGCAGCTTGCTGAAATATATGTCCAGTAATGTGTTTAAATAAACCCCAGACACTGGCACACACACACACACACACGCACACACACACGCATGCTGATGTGACTGGCCCTGCGGTGCGGGGCGGTGCGGGGCTCCAGTCTCTCAGCTCACACATGTGCCTCGGCTCTGGCTGCGCAGACTGAGCTCCTGCACTGTGCTGTACTTCAGCGCCGTTATAAACTACACTCACCGGTCAAGCGTTCACGGTGTCAGCAGATACCCAGAGGAAAATGCTATTGAACCGTCATTAAAACCCACGCATGCAGCTCAGCATAACTGCAACTTCACAGTGCCCGTTCTTCACGTACGACTGTTGTAAAATGCCGCAAAGTGAACGCAGAGCCTGCTGGGAAATGTAGTTCGGACGGGTTGTCAACACTGTTCTCTCACCGTTCTGCCGTTTCTGTTGCTGAAGACTGTCTGGTTTCAGAAATCGAATATAATTTTAGGCAAACAAGTGCAAAACTATGGCTAATCTGGTCTATGAAAGCAGCACTTTATCACGATGTTTAATTATCAAACAATATTGTTTTTAATTGTTAAATTACAATTTACATAATTACATATACACCGATCAGCCATAACACTATGACCACTGACAGGTGAAGTGAATAACACTGATAATCTCGTTATCATGGCACCTGTCAGTGGGTGGGATATATTAGGCAGCAAGTGAACATTTTGTCCTCAAAGTTGATGTTTTAGAAGCACAAAAAATGGGCAGCGTAAGGATCTGAGTGACTTTGACAAGGGCCACATTGTGATGGCTAGACGACTGGGTCAGAGCATCTCCAAAACTGCAGCTCTTGTGGGGTGTTCCCGGTCTGCAGTGGTCAGTACCTATCATAAGTGGTCCAAGGAGGGAAAAGCGGTGAACCGGCGACAGGGTCATGGGCGGCCAAGACTCACTGATGCACGTGGGGAGTGAAGGCTGGCCTGTGTGGTCCGATCCAACAGACGAGCTACTGTAGCTCAAATTGCTGGTTCTGATAGAAAGGTGTCAGAACACACAGTGCATCGCAGTTTGTTGCGTATGGGGCTGCGTAGCCGCAGACCAGTCAGGACGCCCATGCTGACCCCTGTCCACTGCCGAAAGCGCCTACAATGGGTACGTGAGCATCAGAACTGGACCACGGAGCAATGGAAGAAGGTGGCCTGGTCTGATGAATCACGAGTTCAAGGTGTTGACTTGGCCTCCAAATTCCCCAAATCTCAATCCAATCGAGCATCTGTGGGATGTGCTGGACAAACAAGTCCGATCCATGGAGGCCCCACCTCGCAACTTACAGGACTTAAAGGATCTGCTGCTAACGTCTTGGTGCCAGATACCACAGCACACCTTCAGAGGTCTAGTGGAGTCCACGCCTCGACGGTCAGGGCTGTTTTGGGGGCAAAAGGGGGACCTACACAATATTAGGCACGTGGTCATAGTGTTATGGCTGATCGGTGTATAATACACAAACCTCAAACAAACAAAACATTCATAGAGAAGTTTAGTTGAATAATTTAAGTTTATTGTGGTCCTTATTAAAACAGCACAGGTTATGACAAGCAAATAAGGGGACAGTCATCTCCAGTGCAGAGATCCACTAACACTGCATGTGTTCGATACAACCAGCACCTTATTCTCAGTGCTTCACACCTGCACTGAAAACACAGGCCTGCAACAGGACCTAAACTGAGGGAGGGAGTTTCAATTGTATTTAGACTCCAGATAATGATTCCGAACTAGGGCCTAGTACAGACTGTGCGCGTCAGTGGATCTGAATGGCAACTAGCTGGAGCTGCAGTACAAACGCACAGCACAGCATTCACGTCGTCAACAGCACATAACTGTGTCTGGGAAAGAAATTATATCAGCTCATATCAAGGGCGCTGTAAAGGCTGCACTTGTGTTTAAATAACATTGTTTAATCAGCACTAGCCCTGTTCTTCTTGTGTCCTCGTGTGACATGCGGTGGAGGATTCTTTGTGTGACTGGCTGCCCCTCGGTGGTTATTCCGGTTACTGCCCACTGCCCTCCAGCGCTCGCAGGGTCTCGTCCCACTGAGAGAACTGCTTGGACAGCAGGAACATCTGGGCTGGAGTCAAGGAGCACATCTGTCTGCCCACACAGCACATCCCGGCACGGCCCAAACCCACTGCGACAAAAGCTTCCCATTCCTTTCAGTAAACTCACTTCCTGCCGTCTCTGCCGTGGGAAGCATGCCCTGCAGGTGAGGCCCCTACTTGTTTATTATACTGACAGTAACCTGGGGGCCCGTTTAAAGGAGCAGCCAGACCTGAGAAGGATACCATCTTGTTGTAATCTTCAAACTGCTTCTTCACTTCCTCGGTTAGAGCCTCGGACTTATCCTGTGGAAACACACACACACACACTCAAACACTGGGAGAGGAATCGGACTCAGCTTCTTTCAGCTGCTGCTCTCTTGTATGACAGATACAATATAGCAGAAATCAAGACTTGTTGGCCACAGGTTGCCTCACATCTGCTCTGCTGCGAGGAGATGAGCTTCACCCTGCAGAGAGAGAGAGAGAGAGAGAGAGAGAGCGAGAGAGAGAGGACACATGGGAAGAAGAGGGGGCAGCTCAGCGCTCATACCTGCTGTTTGATGTGGATCTGTGCCAGCCGCTGCAGCCTGGCAGCATGGTCAGGGACCGCTGTGCGGAGAAGAGACAGGTGTTAGTGTCCCCTCAGGAGCAGCATGCACAGAACAGCCTCGCCTACAGGCTGGACTCTCACAAGTCACAAGCCAGCTTGATACCCTCGTCTCAGGGCAATAAGACAGAGCGGGGGCAGCGCCACTAACCTGCGATGTGTGGACTGTCCAGCAGGGGTTGGAGATTGCTGACCTGCTCCAGCAGAGACGCCTGAGACAGCAGGAAGTCCTCCTCTGCACAGGGAGGTGGAGGAAAAGGGATGTATAAGACCGTTAGTGCTCACAACTCAATACACACTTACAGACCCACACCACACAACTCACCTGCCAGAATAAACTCCAGCTTCATGGCGTCGGGGATGGCGATCCGCTCCGTAAACTGGGGGTCCAGGTACTTCATCAGGTCCTCGACTGCGGAGGACAGGAGCAGAGTTAGTCACAGCCACGCTCTGGCTCATGTGGAGTCCGGAGGAATGGACACCTATGGCTGGGACTGAAAATCCCTTGTGCAACACAAACAACAGTCTTTTTTACATATCCTCTGTGTGTGTGTGTGTGAGCTTATGCAACCATTCATATTTTTTGATGTAACTGCCCAATGATCTTTGGACTACCCCCGTGTTTTTAAGTTATTTGGAGCCAAAATCTCTCAGCTACATAGGCTTACTGGAGATGCAATCATCTTCTGCACCAAGTTACTAGCGCAGCATTGCTTTGCTTGGGCCGCACTGTATAGTTATGACCTGCCCTGCTCAAGGTGCAGTCCTCAGGGAACAGATGCATGATGGCACCCTCACAGCTGCCTAACAAGGGTAAGTGGACCGGGCGGTTAATGCTGCGCAGACGCAGGGGAATTGCGCAGACAGCTGCAGCTGCAGTCAGACCACGCATGCGCTCTGCTCACTCTTCTTGTGCAGGATCTTCACTCGCTCCCGCTTGTTGGCCGTGCTGGCCAGGGACGTCTGAACCCTCACCAGAGCCTCGGCACACTGCCGGAGAGAGGGAAGACAGGAGAGGGTGTAAGAAAGGATGAACAAGGGATCCGCCACCATTCTCAGACAGAGACGAGGACCACACCCGCTATAGGATAGGAGATGCGGATGGTGTTTGCAACGTTGACAGGTTTAGGGGTTAATAGGAGGAAGACAACCGTAAACGTGTGTCTTACCTTCACGGGCTTACTGCCACGGACAGCCCTCTGCCCATAAAGCCGCCTCTCTAGTTCCTGTAGTCGTTTTTCCAGACTCTCTACACACGGCTCCCCCTCCATCTTGGCTGTAAACAATAATGTGAGGGAAAGCCGGACGTGACGCAGAGGAATTGCGACTGTCGAGCGCAACGAACGTGGTGGAGGCGGAAGAGCGCCATCTTGGATGTGGCGAGAGGAGGGCGCTTCCACTCTGCGTTTCACACCCCAGTTTTGAACGTGTTGGTGATGACCAGATGGTGCCAGTGGAGGGCAGTGATCAACCAAGTACGTGTGCCTTGCATTGCAGCAGACAGGTACAACTTTTATAATGAGTCATTCACGAGTTTTGTGATACATTCAATTCGATCCCAGTCCAGAGCAGAGAAAAGGGAAAACAAATTATGTGAAGTAAACATATTTCCCTAAAATACTACAGGGCTGTGGCTTTTTATTTAGGGAGATTGATGCTCTTTATTAATGCAATAATGTTGATATAGACCCTTATTTAGGGTCCCTTGCCCTAGCATAAAACCACTGTACACAATCAGGGCCCAAGATGACAAAAGTACAGTCTCACATACAGTTCAGTGCTTCATCATTTTGTTTTGATTGCAGTGAAATCTATATTAACATTTTACCTCGCAAGAAACAGGTGTTCAGGAGATGTATTTTAATCTCAGGCAATGTTTCTCTGATGCCACCGAGAAATTTAAAGAGGAATTTAAAGTATCTGAAGATATACTGTCTGCATGTGTTTACAAGGTCTATTACTGAATATGTATTATGTTTAAGGTAGTATGCCAGCCAATATCAGTGATAGTTTGTAATCAACATAGTATAGTATTATTTAGGTTAGGAGTAGTATGCATCAGTAATAGTATAGGTTAGCAGCTGTAGTAGAAAAGCAGGTATGTTCATGATAATATGTAAATTACTATAATAATAATAATAATAATAATAATAATAATAATAATAATAATAATAAAGATCTTGCAGGAGAACAAGACTGTACATGTTCTTACACCCAGACTAATTACAGTAATGGTGTAATTCAGGGGTGTCAGTCTCCAGTCCTGGGGGGCCGTAGTATCTGCTGGGTTTTGTTCCAGCCCAGCTCTCAATTAAACAATTAGATTGATTAATTGAACCCTTCTCTCCAGACTCTGAAATGTTCTGTGGGTTCAGTGTTTTGAGTCAGACACATTGTATCAGCTATAAAAATAAAATAATGTTAGATAAGCCTACCTGAGTAAAGAATGACACTAATTAAGTAATTGGGAGCTCCTGTTGGACCAAAAACCAGCAGACACTGCGGCCCCCCAGTACTGGAGTCTGACACCCCTGGTGTAATTGTAATGAAATTGCAAAATAAAATAATACATTTGAAGTAATTCAGAATCCTTTCAAATGAAATGTGTTCTGCATGCCTGGACAATCCTTTCCTCTTCTGAGTGAAGCTCCAGTGATGGAAAGATCAGCAGGCAGCAGACAGTCGGTGGTAAAACCGGAGTAACGCAGTAAGATATTACTGTCAAATCCCCTTAATCCATCTAAGGATATACTATTAGCCTAATTGCCCACACTTGAGCTTAATTATAGTGTGATGGTTCAGGTGTGTCTAATTAGACTAGAAGTGCTCTGCTCTGCTCTGAGTTAGTTTACACTTTTCTTATCCCTGCATTAAAACCTGCACAAAATTCACAGCACAGTCGTGCACTTCTCAACCTCTCAGATGTGGGAGTCACACTGGCCAGGTCTTAAGCCAAAGCGAAGGCACCTGACAGCCAGCAGTGACTCACACAGCTGATATGTCTGGATTGCGTCACTGACAGATCCTCCTGCTGCACTCTGTATAACTATTCTCCGTCAGACCTAAACCCGGCTAAACCCAGAGAGCCCTCGCGTGTGCCACTAAACAGGTATTTCTAAATTGGTGCACTAGTGTAGGATTGAGTGGATTAGTTATAGTACTAAGTTGTGCAGCTGTATGGGATATGAATCAGTGTGTTTCTGCAATCTGTGAATGAATTTCACAACCTGGCAAATATTCACAAGAACACACTGACACTGACACTGACACACACACACACATAAATAAACCGGTTCAATTTAATTCACTTAAGTAAGTGCAAGGAAATGTAAAACCTTTAAAAGTTACAGTGCATTTTATTCAAGAAAAGTTATTATTCAGACATAATGTTTCAGGAAACACCCATGATTTGCAAGGCATGCTTTTAACAGTATATATATATATATAATATATAATTACCCGTTTTAACTGAAGACAGGTACATGAAATGGACTTTTAACAGCAGCTAATGCACAGCCCCCATTAGAGGAGTCTGGGGCACCGCCCGCGCACATCTCCTTGGAAACGTCTTGAGTTGGGAAGCGGAGTTTCCTGGAGAAGTCGAGTGACTCAGGTAGGGGCCGCGTTCACCTGCAGAGATGCCAACGCCACCCCTGTCTACCTGGGGGGCTGATTCATTGTGTCGTGGATGTGTCTTAACCCTCCGTCCCTAATGTTCACAGGGGGCCCTGCTTGATCTGTGTGCCATGCCGTGTTGTGTGCCAGGCCCAGCAGCTCCCGAAAGGACATGCATTCAGGTGGAGGCCAGAGAGTCCAACATGTATCCGCCCCGGCTGAGCGGCAGGGGGCTGCTCTGTGCTGCTGCTGCCGCCGGGGCCCTGGGAGGTGGGCAGCCTCCGCAAACCAGGGAAGGGAGCAAACTCAGATCACTGGGTTCGCCTGATTGCCCCATAAATCCATCGTTTCCATACACACTGGTGAGAGAGGACCCCTGGCTGAGTCTCAGTGGCAATACGGTCATTGCTTTAATGAGGTTTTTAATGATGGATAAGCACACCTTGTCTGCAGGTTGCTTTTCAGGCAGGGTCATATTTTAAAGTATGGAAATGGAAATTCAAAGAAGGAAACTGACTAAAACAGCTTGCTTCCTTCTTCCTGCTTTACCTTCTCTAAAACGCTATGTACGTACTCCCCAGGCACAGATTACCCGGCCCTGTTTGTTCCCTGCTGAAATGAATGCCAGGACAGAATTTGTCATCCTTTTACCTTGACAGTGTCGGTGTCAGACTGCCAGTGATTCATTCACATTTTAATTCACACGTTTAAACAGCTCTCTCTTGCAAATTGGAGACTGCCGTGCAAATCCTGAAACCTGTTCACTCGCGTCACTGTGCGTCGGGGACCGACTCCAGTTTGGATTTCGCAGGTTGACACACAGTATTTCTCAGTTCTGTGTCACTCACTCACTAGTCTTAACATCAAATCAACTTAAACACAAGGTCTGCCTCTCTCGCCCTCTTGAATGCTCTTCTGAATACATTCTCAATCCCACATGGTTGACGTTGACTTAGTTCAGCCCTCTGTCGCAAAGCATGATCGCAGGAGTTCACAGTTATTGGAAAGAAGGAAACAAGACTTTGGGTGTTATGATATTCAGTGTGACAAAAATATAAAATACAATGTACAGGGAAGTGCTAACATGTCTTCTTCAGAGGTGCAAGGCACAGAGCTCTGATACTGACATCAGGAAGTTCAACACCTCTGTGTAGCAATAGAGCGCTGTCCTGGAGGACCTGTCTCTCTCTGTGGGTCTCTGCTGGAGACAACCAGTCTAATGTGAAACAGTCAGCTGCAGTTTAATTTCCTATAGCTTTCTCAATGTAAGCTAAAATAAACAAACTAAACCAATCAATCAATCAGTGCCTTTGTGTGATAAGCAATGGTTCCCAGTCCTGTTTCTGGAGTCCTCTCTGTGTCCTCTTTTGTCTGTTCCAACTAATCTTTCAATCACTTACTTGAACTAATACATTGCTTCAGTGGAACATTGGTAATTGGCGATAATTCAGTTCAGAATACAGTTTACTCACCAAGAGCTGAGCTGCAACCAAACCAGAAGACACAGGACTGGGAAACGAGGGTACAACTGATCCAATTAAGCAATCAGTTCAGTGATTAAGACCTCAGAATGGATCACACAGCAGGGCCGCCTGTGTGTACAGATGAGGGGGTAAGGCGTTGGAGTTGCCCTCCGTATGTCCAGTCAGAGCTGTTCCTGGGGTCAGTCTGTGTGCTGGAGAGCCTCGCAGCCTTCTGAACATACACTGCTCCCATTAATGCACTAGACTGTGCAACCTGGAGGGGAGAAATGTATCACTATTTGCATTTCATTAGAGCTTCTTTACTTCGACTCTCTTTATTTTATTTTCTACTGAGATTTAATTAAAATATATTATTAATCAGATTAATAAAACTGCAAATATTCATTACTTTAATCATCTATGCAGAACAAAGCCATTTGGAGGCAGCCTGTCTTTAGCCCTCAGGCCTGTGATGAAGGAGCTTTCTGTGCTGTACTGTGTGGCGGAGGGAAGGAGATGTTAGTCCCTGGGCAGCAGGGGGTGATTTCTGCACTCTCTCCATTGTCCCTGCGTTTTCCAGGCTGTAGGAGTGAGGCTGAGCCAATGCACTGCTTTGCGGATATACAGAGCAAATTGAACGGTCAATGAAGGTGAGGTCTCCCTCTCTTTCTGGCTCACATATTAAATAGTCTTGTATAGCTGCTGCACATTGGCTTTTTGCGACACTCAGCCCCGAAACAGTGCGGCTGACATTTCAAGATGAGCTCATGTAGGCCGTGCAAAATGTATGAATTTATCATCTCTGTGCAGGGTTGCAAGCCTGTGAAAAATCTGATGTGAACATGGCAAGTCTGTGAGAAATGACAGATCTGGTGTGATAAGAGAAATACACAAATTGTAAATAAAATAATACACGTATCTGCGGAGCTGCTGTGCCATCAGCTCAAGCTCACAGGTTTCATAGCCGCTGCCCACACGACTCCTGCCTGTGTCGCTCGCTGATTCCTTAAGTCTGCAAGTCAGCTCGAGGTGTTAGGATGGTTCATTCAGCTGATGATCTCCACCCCCCCCAACAAAAACACATGCAAAGAAATCCCTACATGATTTCTGCCATGCTGGGATTCCTGAAGCAGACCTGCAGGGTTTTTGGAGGATCTGTCAAGATTTCAGCCTCCAGCAACTTCAGACTCCCCTCTGTGAGTGAATACAGAGTTGCTATAGTGTATGATCTGAATAAGGTTTTCCTTTCCGCTACACGAGTGCATACAAATCTTCTACAAAGTGCTCTGACTCTCAGAGACCTGGCCCTGCGGCTCACTCTCCCTTCACTTCGCTATAAATGACTGGCAAAACTGTGTAATAAGTTTGTTTTCTTTCTTTTCTTTTGCTGGGAGAGTGTAAATGATACTCCGACGTTATTCTTTGAAGGCATACAGTTGTGCCTGTGGAAGGCTGGAAGGTGATTGCTTCCACCACACAGCAGAAAGACATGGAGCTTCTGAGTAGGGTCAGAGGTCATCGTATCTCCAACCAGGCCAACACTGTCCTCAGATGACACTGAAATCATCTCTCTCTCCCTCTCTAATTCAAATTCAAAAAGACTTTTATTAGCAGGACAGAACCAGTTGATTTGCCAGAGCACTTAAAATAGCCTGACGGTTAACGATACATCTGTCGGGCTGTCGCTCTCTCTAATATCGGAGACGCTGGGCCGTCACAGACATGCAAATGCATCTCAATCACGTCTGCTGACATGATTATTGAAAAACGACGAAGACCGTCTTTAGCAGACCCAATGATCGATCCAAATGAAAAACAGAAAGCAGGGTCAAAGACAAAGTTGAATGTGTTTCCCCTCCATAGTGATTTTACTCTATTTTTACAGCAGTGGCAGCTTGTCTGCAGCGACTGGGCCCAGTGCTTCTGCACTTCTGCTGGAGCGGTGACTCATCTTTGCCTGCAACATGACTATCGCAGTTTAATGCTATGTGGTGGGAAGAGA